>NC_058518.1:481224580-481524974 GCF_904849725.1 Hordeum vulgare subsp. vulgare | reverse complement strand
TGAAATTGGAATTTCATCAAAAGTTTTATCCTATGCATTTAGTACATCGTGATCGGAATTATATTTATAACTTTTGGCCTAGTAACAGGGAAAGCATAGCTCAAGCTTGGGGGAGGCTTAAATCAATGCTATATTCAAGCCCCAATCATGAGCTCTCGAGAGAAATTATCACTCAAAACTTTTATGCTCGGCTTTCTCAAGATGATCGTACCATGCTTGACACTTCTTGTACCGGTTCTTTTATGAAAAAGGATATTGACCACAAGTGGAACTTATTGGAAAAAATCAAACGTGACTCTGAAGATTGGGAGCTTGAAGAAGGTAAGGAGTCAGGTATGAATTTCCAGTTTGATTGCGTTAAATCTTTTGTTGAAACAAACACTTTTAGAGATTTTAGCGCTAAGTATGGACTTGACTGTGAGATAGTAGCTTCTCTATGTGAATCTTTTGTTGCTCATGTTGATCTTCCCAAAGAGAAGTGGTTTAAGTATCATCCTCCTGTAGAAGTCAACATAGTTAAACCCAATCTAGTTGAAGAGAAAGTCATTGCCTTCAGTGATCCTATTGTTCCTTGTGCCTACGGTGAGAAACCACCTTATCCTGCTAGGAAAAAGGATTATTCTAAAGCTCCAACTATGATACGTAAGGGTTACATTAGACCACTTGCACCCCCTGAGGAAGTTAGAGTTGAACCTAGTGTTGCTATTATCAAAGATCTCTTAGCCGAAGACATAGACGGGCATGTTATCAAATTATGTGAGGACTCTGCTAGAATTGCTAAACCTCACGCGAAAGACAAATACGGACATGTAGTAGGCATGCCCGTTGTTTCTGTCAAGATAGGAGATCACTGTTATCATGGTTTATGTGATATGGGTGCTAGTGTTAGTGCAATACCCCGGTCTCTCTATGATGAAATCAAAGATGAGATTGCACCTGCTAAGTTAGAACCCATTGATGTCACTATTACGCTAGCTAATAGAGACACTATCTGCCCTATGGGAATTGTGAGAGACGTAGAAGTCATGTATGGTAAGACGAAGTATCCTACTGATTTCCTCGTCCTTGCTACTGCACAAGATATCTTTTGTCCCATCATATTTGGTAGACCCTTTCTCAACACTGTCAATGCTCATATTGATTGCGTTAAACAGACTGTCACTGTTAGTTTCGAGGGTGTGTCTCATGAATTTAACTTCTCCAAGTTTGGAAGACAACCCCATGAAAAAGAGACGTCTGGTAGGGACGAAATCATTGCTCTTGCCTCTATTGACATACCTCCTACGGATCCTTTAGAGCAATATCTGCTTGAGCATGAAAATGATATGCATATGGATGAAAGAGATGAGATAGATAAAATTGTTTTAGAACAATATCCTATTCTCAAGAATAATCTGCCTGTTGAACTGCTTGGGGATCCTCCCCCACCAAAGGGTGATCCTGTGTTCGAGCTAAAACAGTTACCAGATACTCTTAAGTATGCCTACCTTGATGAGAAGGAGATATATCATGTTATTATTAGTGCTCACCTCTCGGATCATGAAGAGAAGAAGTTATTAAAAACTTTGAGGAAGCACCGTGCGGCTATTGGATATACTCTTGATGATCTTAAGGGTATTAGTCTCACTCTATGTCAGCATAAGATTAAAATTGATCCTGATTCTAAACCAGTTGCTGATCATCAAAGGAGATTAAATCCTAGGATGAAAGAGGTTGTGAGAAAAGAAATATTAAAGCTTCTGGAAGCATGAATCATTTATCCTGTTGCTCATAGTGATTGAGTAAGTCCAGTACATTGCGTACCTAAGAAGGGAGGTATCATCGTAGTTCCTAATGATAAGAATGAACTAATCCCATAGAGGATTATTACTGGCTATAGGATGGTGATAGACTTCCGGAAACTAAACAAGGCAACCAGGAAAGACCATTATCATTTGTCGTTTATCGACCAAATGTGAGAAAGGCTATCTAAACACACACACTTCTGCTTTCTAGACGGTTATTCAGGTTTCTCGCAAATACCTGTTGCACAATCTGATTAGGAGAAAACCACTTTCACCTGCCCCTTCGGTACCTTTGCTTATAGACGTATGCCCTTTGGCTTATGCAATGCACCTGCCACCTTTCAAAGATGTATGATGGCTATATTCTCTGACATTTGTGAAAAGATTGTTGAGGTTTTCATGGATGATTTCTCCGTTTACGGTTCTTCCTTTGACGATTGCCTCAGCAAACCTTGATCGAGTCTTACAGAGATGCAAAGATACCAACCTCGTCTTGAACTGGGAGAAGTGCCACTTCATGATTAATGAAGGCGTCGTCTTAGGACACAAAATCTCTGAGAAAGGCATTGAAGTTGATAAGGCTAAGGTTGATGCAATTGAGAAAATGCCTTGCCCCACAGATATCAGAGGTATACGAAGTTTCCTAGGTCATGATGTTTTCTATAGAAGGTTCATTAAAGACTTTTCTAAGATTTCTAGGCCTCTTACCAACCTCTTGCAGAAGGATGTTCCTTTTGTTTTTTATGAGGATTGTGAGGAAGCTTTCGAAATACTTAAGAAGGCCTTGATAACCGCACCTATTGTTCAACCACCTCATTGGAACTTGCCCTTTGAAATCATGCGCGATGCTAGTGATTATGCTATTGGTGCTGTTATAGGACAAAGAGTTGACAAGAAGTTGAATGTTATTCACTACGCTAGTATAACTCTAGACAGTGCCCAAAGAAACTATGCCACTACGGAAAAGGAGTTTTTAGGAGTCATGTTTGCATGTGAAAAGTTCAGATCTTATATAGTTGACTCCAAAGTCACTATTCACTCTGATCATGCTGCTATTAAGTACCTTATGGAGAAGAAGGACGCTAAGCCTAGGCTAATCAGATGGGTTCTCCTGCTACAGGAATTTGATTTGCACGTTGTTGACTGAAAGGGTGCTGATAACCCTGTAGCAGATAACTTGTCCAGGCTAGAGAATGTCCTTGATGACCCACGACCTATTGATGACAGCTTTCCTGGTGAGCAATTAAATGTCATTCGCACTTCACATAGTGCACCGTGGTATGCTGATTACGCAAACTATATCGTAGCCAAATACATACCATCCAGTTTCACCTACCAACAAAAGAAGAAATTCTTCTTTGATTTGAGACACTACTTTTGGGATGATCCTCACCTTTATAAGGAAGGAGTAGATGGTGTTATTAGATGTTGTGTGCCTGAACATGAACAGGGACAGATCCTGCAGAAGTGTCATTCCGAGGCCTACGGAGGACACCATGCTGGAGATAGAACTGCTCATAAGGTATTGCAATCAGGTTTCTATTGGCCCACACTCTTCAAGGATGCCCGTAAGTTTGTCTTGTCTTGTGACGAATGCCAAAGAATAGGGAACATCAGTAAGCGTCAGGAAATGCCTATGAACTATTCACTTGTCATTGAACCATTTGATGTCTGGGGATTTGATTATATGGGACCCTTCCCGAGTTCCAATGGGTATACTCACATCTTAGTCGCTGTTGATTATGTCACTAAGTGGGTAGAAGCTATCCCCACTAGAAATGATGATCATCACACCTCTATTAAGATGCTTAAAGAAGTCATTTTCCCAAGATTTGGAGTCCCTAGATATTTGATGACTGATGGCGGTTCACACTTCATTCATGGTGTTTTCCGCAAGAAGCTTGCTAAGTATGATGTCAACCATAGAGTTGCATCTCCTTATCATCCTCGGTCTAGTGGTCAAGTGGAGTTGAGTAATAGGGAGATCAAATTGATCTTACAAAAGACCGTCAATAGATCTCGAAAGAATTGGTCTAGCAAACTTGACGATGCACTATGGGCTTATAGGACTGCTTATAAGAATCCCATGGGCATGTTGCCGTATTAAATGGTTTACGGTAAGGCCTGTCATTTACCTCTTGAGCTGGAACACAAAGCTTATTGGGCAATCAAAGAGCTCAACTACAATTTCAAACTTGCCGGTGAGAAGCAGTTGTTTGATATCAGATCATTAGATGAGTGGAGGGCCCAGGCATATGAGAATGCCAAGTTGTTCAAGGAAAAGGTTAAGAGATGGCACGATAAAAGAATACAAAATTGAGAGTTCAATGTAGGTGATTATGTCCTGCTATACAATTCTCGCTTAAGATTCTTCGCATGCAAGCTTCTCTCTAAATGGGAAGGTCCTTACGTTGTCGAGGAAGTATATCGTTCCGGTGCCATCAAAATCAATAACACGAAAGGTAATTTTCCTAGAGTGGTAAATGGGCAAAGAATCAAGCATTATATCTCTGCTACTCCCATAAATGTTGAGACCAATATCATCAATATCATAACTCCAGAGGAGTACATAAGGGATGTTTATCAGCCTGTTTCAGACCCTGAAAATGAAGAGGTGTGTGTTTCGGTAAGTAATTGGACTCTGAAACTATTCTAGTAGGAAATTTTCTCTGTTTTGGAATTTTTGGAAAAATAGAAAAATAAAAAGCAGTCCGGAGAGCGCACGAGCTTGGTAGCCGACACCTGCCGCCCTGGCGACGGCTACACGGCTTGTGGGCACCTCGTGTGCCTCCCAGACTCCGTTTTCTTGCGGAGCACTCCTTGTGGTCCATGAAAAATCATTATATATACGCCCGAGGGTTTTGATCTCCGTATCGTGCAGTTTTCCTTTGTTTTCGTTTCTAGCATGTTTTCTGCCGCAGATCTAGGTCAAGATGTCTTCTCAGGATTCAGAGGGGGAGAGCTATGTGGCTGATTACCTTGCTAACCCCAAGGTCTATGGGGACTTGGAACCATATGGCTGGACCACTGATGAGGAAGAGGACTATGATCCAAAGGGGAAGGAACAAACGAGTTCCGACGAAGAGGAGGCTCCTCTACCTCAACCTGGACGCACTCATGTGGAGTTCAAGAAGTCAAGCCTCCCTGCCCAAAGGAAGAAGCCTAAGACCATGTTTATCCCTTCTCGTTTCTTGCAGGAGAGTAAGCAGGAACTTTGCCATAGAGTGTTGAAGCTTGAGGAGGAAAATGACGATCTGAGGGAGCAGAACTTTATGCTCAAGTGGAAATTAGACAAGCTCAAGACTGCTTCAACAACTCCACCACCATCACCACCAAAGGAATACAACTAAGCATCGGTATGGGCAATCCCCTTGGCTTGTGCCAAGCTTGGGGAAGTTGCCCTGGTATCGTATCACCTTTATATCTTTTGCTTTTACCTTTGTTTTAGTTCTTTCCTTTTCAGTTTTTATTTCTTCTCTTAGTGGAATGAGTCTTTAGTGTTTAGTTTGAGTCTTTTGCCTTGTGTCTCCCCCGATGTATTTGAGCTTGCGAGTTATATAATAAAGAGTATCTTAGTCAAGGGCTTTGTTTTGTGCCATGATCAAAAGTATTAAAAGAACGATAGCATGAAAGATCATAAGATGATCTTATGGAAAGTGATAGCTTCACATATAACAAGCATGATGATTGAAACTTGTTGAGAATAGACCAACATAGACCCCAGTCATTGTTGCAACTAATAAGAAGTGATAAGGAAAGAGAGGTTCACATATAAATATATCATCTTAGACACTTTTTACAATTGTGAGCATTCACCAAACTATTACATGCTTAGAAGTAGATGTTGGACAAGGAAGACAACATAATGAATTGTGTTTGCTTGGTTCCAAACAATGTTATATGCTTAGAGATCCCTTAGCATGTGACGATTGCTTCCACCTCATATTAGCCAAAACTCCCGCACCAAGTAGAGATACTACTTGTGTATCCATAAACCTTCAACCCAGTTTTGCCATGAGAGTCCACCATACCTACCTATAGATTGAATAAGATCCCTCAAGTAAGTTGTCATCGGTGCAAGCAATAAAATTTCTCTCTAATATGTATGATCTATTAGTGTGTGGAAAATAAGCTTTGTACGAACCTGTGATGAGGAAGACATAAAAGCGACAGACTGCATAATAAAGTTATTTATCACAAGAGGCAATATAAAGTGACGTTCCTCCGCACTAAGAGGACACGCATCCAAATCTCAAAAGTGCATGACAACCTCTACTTCCCTCTGCGAAGGGCCTATCTTGTACCTTTACTTTTTGCCCTTGAAAGAGTCATGGTGATCTTCACCAATTCCTTATTTTGCCTTTGTCTTGGCTACCGTCACATGCTAGGGAAAGATCTATATTCATATATCAACTTGGAGATGAGTACTTATGCTTTATTATTGTTGACTTTACCCTTGAGGTAAATGGTTGGGAGGCAAAATTATAAGCCCCTATCTTTTTCTGTGTCCAACTGAAACTTTGATACCATGAGTACCACGTGAGTTGTAACAATTGTGGAAAACAAAAGAGATGATTGAGTATGTGAGTTTGCTTTACAAGCTCTTATTTGACTCTTTCTGATGATATGATAAATTGCAATTGCTTCAATGACTATGGACTGTTGTTGGCTACTTCTCGGTAAGGTTTTCGTTTCATACTTTGCTTTGTGAAGGAATTGTTACTTTCCCATAAGAATCTTTATGATGTATTGTTGTTCTATGTGTGATCATGATGCCCTCATGTCCGTATAATGTTTTATCGACACCTTCATCCCTAAACATGTGGACATGTTTATGGATCTTGGTTTTCGCTTGAGGACAAGCAAGGTCTAAGCTTGGGGGAGTTGATACGTCCATTTTGCATCATGCTTTCATGTTGATATTTATCGCTTTATGGACTGTTATATTACTTTGTGGTACCATACTTATGCCTTTTCTCTCTTATTTTGCAAGGTTTATTTGAAGAGGGAGAATACCGGCAGCTGGAATTCTGGACTGGAAAAGGAGCAAGTTTGAGTCCTCTATTCTGCGCAACTCCAAATGCCCGGAAAATCAACGTGGATTTTTTTGGGAATATATAAAAAATACTGGGCGAAAGATGTGACAGAGGGGCGCTACCAGGGGCTCACAAGCCTCGTAGCCGCCCCCCCCTGGTGGCGGCTACAGGGCTTGTGGGCACCCTGGTGGCCCACTGGCCCCCTTTTTTGCTATATGAAGGGTTTCGTCCGGGAAAAAATCAGGGTGGAGCTTTTTCGTGGATTCTCCGCCGCCACGAGGCGGAACTTGAGCAGAACCAATCTAGAGCTCCGGCAGGACGATCCTGCCAGGGAAACTTCCCTCCCGGAGGGGGAAATCGTCGCCGTCATCAGCACCAACACTCCTCTCGTCGGAGGGGAGTCATCTCCATCAACATCTTCATCAGCACCATCTCCTCTCCAAACCCTAGTTCATCTCTTGTAACCAATCTCCGTCTCGCGACTCCGATTGGTACTTGTAAGGTTGCTAGTAGTGTTGATTACTCTTTGTAGTTGATGCTAGTTGGATTACTTGGTGGAAGAGTTTATGTTCAGATCCTTGATGCTACTCATTACACCTCTGATCATGATTATGATTATGCTTTGTGAGTAGTTACTTTTGTTCCTGAGGACATGGGATAAGTCATGCTGATAATAGTCATGTGAATTTGGTATTCGTTCGGTATTTTGATATGTTGTATGTTGTCTTTTCCTCTAGTGGCGTTATGTGAACGTCGACTACATAACACTTCACCATATTTGGGCCTAGAGGAAGGCATTGGGGAGTAGTAAGTAGATGATGGGTTGCTAGAGTGACAGAAGCTTAAACCCTAGTCTATGCGTTGCTTCGTAAGGGGCTGATTTGGATCCACTAGTTTAATGCTATGGTTAGACTTTGTCATAATTCTTATTTCGTAGTTGCGGATGCTTGCGAGAGGGGTTAATAATAAGTGGGATGCTTGTCCAAGTAAGGGCAGTACCCAAGCGCCGGTCCACCCACATATCAAACTATCAAAGTAACGAACGCGAATCATATGAACATGATGAAACTAGCATGACAGAAATCCCCGTGTGTCCTCGGGAGCGTTTTTCCTCTTATAAGACTTTGTTCAGGCTTGTCCCTTGCTACAAAAGGGATTGGGCCACTTTGCTGCACCGTTGCTATTCTTGTTCCTTGTTACTTTTCACCTGCTTCGTTTCACCTCAGTACACCATCACTTGTTACCGCTACTTTCAGTGGTTGCAGTTATTACCTTGCTGAAAACCATTTATCAGAGCCTTCTGCTCCTCGTTGGGTTCGACACTCTTACTTATTAAAAGGACTACGATTGATCCCCTATACTTGTGGGTCATTAGTGTGGTAGACTCTAAGTTTCACATACAATGGGTGCAAGACAGTTTTGCACACGCGGAACACTCGGGTTAAACTTGACGAGTGTCATGGTATTTTCGGAAAAATGCCAGGGGGTGACTTAATTCATGGACTGGGGCCGATGGGCGCCGACGGCGTCTCGGAGCAGGTTTAGGCGTAACACACATGACGCCGATATACCCAGGTTCGGGGCCCTCCAGTGAGGTAAAACCCCTAGTCCTGTCTATGTGACTATAAGAGAATCACAATACAAATGGTGCTCTTTGAGCTGTTTGGGAGGAGGGAGATGGAGCACTAGCTGCCTGTCTTGGTACCTCAGTTGTGTTCTACTGGTGTTGTGGGTGTGTTTGCAGTAAGCGTATGCCTCGGTGAATCTATTTGTGCTTGCCTCTCTCGATGGGCAGAAGTGATGATTTATACTGTAGCCATGGGGGTACAGTAGTATGCATGGGAAAGAAGGTGGGACCCGGCTACCAACCTCTCGGCTGGCTGTTGGGCCCACCGGCTCTCGAGTCTTGTCGCGGGGCCCGCTGACCGTGTGCATTAGCGGCTAACACGTCGAGTCGTCAAGGCGCATGCGCATGAGGGATCGTGGCTACAGGGCCGCCCCGCATGGTCGGTGTCGGTGTCGTCTAGGTACCCCGTAGCCCCGCTAACCCCACCATCATCATGTCGTGGCCATGCCGCATGTCAGCGCGTACTGCTGTCGTGATGGGCTCTGAATCATCTATCTTGTCTTGTCTCGATACGATGGTACGGCCCGATGGGAAGGGGCCGGCCGTCCGGCTGGCAGTGGGCCAGCCAGCCGGTCGAACCCCGCCAGTCGGACGAGGTGCGTCGAATAGGTGGGTCGGTTATCGCCAACTCGCTGGGGTGCATCAGTCAAGAGGGTCGGTTGTCGCGAGCTGGCCATGTGCACGTGGGCCAACGGGGATGGCTATCGCCAGCCGACCTGGGGGGCAGGCGTCCCTCTAATGTCTTGGAGACGGCTAATCTTTAGTAGACCCCGAAACCGTTGGGGTCCTGAGGCCTCTGGGCGAGGGGGGCCAGCGGTTTTACCCCCTACACCCGAAGGAGTTTGTTGAGGTCGGCCGGCTGGAACCGGCAGGCATCGAGGTGTCCTTTGTTCCGCCGTGGCGGCAGCCTGGCGAGGCCGCAACTGGCCGTAATTCAGCCGGCCACGACGCCTCGGGCTCCGTGATACGTCCATTTTGCATCATGCTTATATATTGATATTTATTGCATTATGGGATGTTAATACACATAATGGTACAATACTTATGCATTTTCTCTCTTATTTTACAAGGTTTACATGAACAGGGAGAATGTTCGCTGCTGGAATTCTGGACCGGAAAAGGAGAACATCTTGGAGACCTATTCTACACAGCTTCAAAAGTCCTGAAAACTTAAGGGGAATTATTTTGGAATGTATAAGAAATTTTGGGCAGAAGAAATAAGCGAGGGGATCTGTATGTTTCATGTTATGGTTAGATTTATCTTAATTCTTCTTTCGTAGTTACGGATGCTTGCGAGAGAGGTTAATCATAAGTGGGAGGTTTGTTCAAGTAAGGGCAACACCCAAGTTCTGGTCCACCCACATATCAAATTATCAAACTAACGAACGCGAATCATATGAGCATGATGAAAACTAGCTTGACAGAAATTCTCATGTCTCCTCGGGAGCGCTTTGCTTTATATAAGAGTTTGTCGAGGCTTGTCCTTTGCTACAAAAAGGATTGGGAAACCTTGTTACACCTTTATTACACTTGTTACTTGCTACCCGTAGTTTAACTTCAAAAAATTGCATATATGTAGTTTGCACAGTATGGTCCTTCTCAAAAAGCTATTGTTTATGGTCTCATGCCTCCGTGTCATGATTCTTCGAATCTGAAAGACGTAGAGAAACATTACTTGTTTTGACAGGGTTTTTTTACACTCATATTTAAGGCTACAACACGTAAGTCTCAGGGAGGAGTGAAGATGATACCTAAGTAATTGAGGACATTGCTTTGTTAGGGGTTCTCTTTGTACAACAATGGCACGTTCTTTCTCGTGTAATATATTGTCATTTTTCTGCTCAAACACCAACTGGACTATGTATCTTTCTCTCGAAGTAAACTGTAACCTGCCTTTTGGTTTGAATCTCAATGCTTGACCATGGTGCTAAAAAGGGAGCCGCGCCCCAAGACCTATTTGGAATTCCAATATACTTGAAGAACGAAGCAAAAGTTGAGGACCAACAAGTATGTCGTATCGTGGACGTCTCCCTTTATAGCATTGTTTTGTGAAATGCATTAACGCTTCTGAAAGGTGGCTTTGAGTACATTTGCATAATTGTTAAAATAAGTATGATTTGATATATTTGTTACATTTCTTATGAAATTTGCCAACGACATGCAATGAACCTTGATGTTTTGTACTCAACCATTAGGAAGTGTTTAGTACCTCGTGCTTTTTGAGATGCTTCCTTTGTAGTGAGTTTGTTTTTGTTAGGACTTTAGCCTATATTGGGTAGCTGTCATATATGATATGCTAGAAACTTTATTTTAGACTAGTGCTTGCTCTTTCATGTTTGCACTCTTAGTAGTAGACTTAATGTCAAGAGGTTACCTTTTATGGTCTTGTGAATGCATTGACCTCGATGTTGCCTTATAATCTCATGACTTTGAACTCAATGATGTATATTTTTGTTACAATTGTTGTCCTATTTAATACGTACGCGGATTCTGACTAACTTGAGCATTATCTGCTTGATCACGTCGTTTGGACCGACGCCCTTGCGTCAAGACGCATTACTGATGAGTATGTTACTAGTTTATGTTACTATCTCTATAGCTTATAAACTCATTTTATTTTGACATGTTATGTTATTTAATTTGTTTTTCAACATTACTTAAGCTCCGACGTCATTTTTTTACTTAGGTATCATCTATATTCTCCTTCCATGGGTAGGTAGTCTTACACGTGGTCACCCGCGGTAGAAAGTGGATCAAAACCTGCTTAGAATGGGTGTAAACTTTTATATATGTATTTATTTTACAGATGTAAATTATTGATCATTTTTTTATTTTCTGTCTGAAATGAAAACAACGACGCCAGGTATGTATCCTAAACCGATGAGAAACGGAGCACAAACATTGATCCAAACGCGGCCTTAGGCCAACTCCACCGCGCGACCCCATCTTGTCCGGGTGCGTCTTTTTGGGGGAGAACGGACGAATAGCGCGGCCCAACATGCGGACCCAAACGGACAAATATCCGGATTTCGTCCGTTTTCAACCCATCCCCGGCCCAAACTTGTGCCTAGTTTGGGGGAAACGGATATCGCGTGGACGCGCTCGCCGCACGCCCTTGTCCATCCGTGGCCCGCGTGTCAGGGACACAAGTATTCCCATTCGATTCCAACGCCTCCACCCCCTCTCCCGCCCCGCCCCGCCGACAGCGCCGTCGCTATTCTCTGGCCGCCTCAGCCCCCAGTCATTCATAGCAAACCACGTCTCGACATGGCCGCCACCACGCCCGCGCTTTCGCCGTAGTTTAGGCATCGATCAGAGGAGGTTTGGTCCTCGCCGTCGTAGCCGGCGGCTGAGTGGATACGACCGCAGGCGACGTACCACGACGGCCACGGCAGCTTCCGACGAGTGCTCCAGAGCGGCCAGTAGTCGGTCACCAACCACCCCTGCATCGAGGTGATCATCGCGGCCTCTTTGCCACCACGATCGCAAGGTGTTCGAGACTTTGCCCGCAAAGGTATGGACAGTGGTGATGAGTTTTTCTTCCACCGCTTCATTTGTTCATCGGACGATTCGTCGTCGGATGATGAAGATCTTGTGGTGGCTGCACTGGTGGTTCACAACCACATTCAACGGCATCTTCCTTGGTACAGGGGGTCACTCCCTGGTCGTGCTCCCAACCTGAACCGCAACAGGGAGAGAGGCCAGGCCCTGCTCTATGTCGATTACTTTGTGAACACCCCGCTCTTCAAGCCGGATAAATTACATCGCCGTTTTCGTATGGCAAGGCATGTGTTCAATCGTATCCGAGAGGGAGTGGTTGCTCATGACCCATACTTCGAGTGCAAGACGGATGCCCTTGACAAGCTAGGATTCTCCTCTTACCAGAAATACACCGCGGCCATCTGCATGCTTGCATATGGAATTCCAGGCGATCTGGTGGATGAGTATGTGTGTATGAGTGAGACAACATGTCTGATGTCAATGTACAAGTTCTGTCAGGCTATGATCGAGGTGTTTGGCCCTGAGTACTTGAGGCAGCCAACTGTCGCTGATACAGAGAGATTGTTGGCGACCAATGCAGCTAGAGGCTTTCCAGGCATGCTTGGCAACATAGATTGTATGCACTGGGAGTGGAAGAACTGTTCATTTGCTTGGCAGGACCAGTACAAGGGGCATGTCAAAGCGGGCACAGTCATATTAGAAGCGGTGGCTTCGCATGATCTTTGGATATGGCATTCGTTCTTCGGCATGGCAGGTTCTCACAATGATATCAACGTGCTGCAGCGTTCTCCAGTCTTCGCAAGGCTTGCAGAAGGCCACTCCCCACCTGTCAACTTTGACATCAACGGCCACCAGTACAACAAGGGATACTATCTAGCTGATGGTATATATCCTCAGTGGTCAACTTCTGTGAAGACAATCTCGAACCCCCAAAATGAAAAGAGAAAGAGATTTGCCCAAATGCAAGAGAGTGCTAGAAAGGATGTGGAACGTGCTTTTGGTGTGCTTCAATCCCGATGGGGTATCGTTCGAAACCCTGCACTGTCATGGGATGAAAGGAAGCATTGGGAGGTAATGATTGCTTGTGTGATCATGCACAACATGATCGTCGAGGACGAGCGTGATGACAGTATCTTCGACTAAGGATTTGATTATCAAGGTGAAAATGTTGAGCCCCTGCATCAAGAACCGGCCACGTTTCAACAATTTGTCCAGTTCCATCATGAGCTGCGTGATTGGCACACTCATTTGGATCTTCAAAATGACTTGGTTGAGCACATGTGGAATCATATTGACAACCAATAGATGTATTGGTTCATTTTATGTTCATTCAAGACAATTTCGATTTGGTTGTAAAACTATTTTATTTAAAGACAATTTTGATTGGCTTGATGTGCAAACTTGCTTTGATACGAAAATATGGACAGGCCCCGACAGATAGGATAGGTTAAAGGGATGCGACCACGCGCTGGACGCACGGCCAGCGCATCCCAGAACAGGCCCGGACACGACCTCATCGTCCTACCCAAACGGACAGAATCTGTGTAAAATGAACGACCGTTTGGGATCGCGCGGTGGAGTTGGCCTTAGTCTACACCGAGTCTCCGAGCCGAGAGACAGCACCCAACCCAAGGTCCGTCCGGACCACGCGGCCGCCGTGCCGAGTGCCGACGGGGGCGGCAGCTGATCGGATCCTTTGCGTGGGTCTCACCGTCTCAGGCGTGTGCGAAGAAGAAGCTGTCCTTCCGAAGCCTCCGTCCGCCCATCCATCCATCCATCCTCGCACCCAAAAGGAAGAATCGAATCGCCGAGCCGAGCGTTGCGGTGTCGCGCGCACTGCCCGGCGTCGGCGTGCTAGCTAGCCCGTCCATGCACACGCGTCACCACGGCCTGGGCCTCGATAGTTTAGTCAGTTGGCATCGGCGATGAACCCTACTCGTAGGCTGATGCGCAATCTCACCCGCGTCATACGTACTTACGTGCTACAGTGATAAACAATCTTATCCGAACATCTCTCGCTCATACCTGGCGCCCTTGCACGATGCGATACGGTACGGTGCCGTACGACGAGGAGGAGGAGGAGAAAAGCAAAGAAACATGATATTCCAGCTCCAATTACGTTGTGGTTTACGATCGCGATCGCCTCCTAACTACGTTATCTTTCACCATCCCGCCGACCCCATTATTCCTTTGCTTGCTTTCTCCCACGGTTCCAGTCGGGCTCGGGTCCCTTTCCCTCCCTTCCAAACCCAAACCCAAATCCAAAACCAAAAGCTTCGACAACGAACTTGCCCACCGCCCCCGGGCGCACGGCGCACGCCCATCGCCTCCTCCCTATCCAGCCATCGCCGGCCTTCGCCTCCTCCCTCCCTCTCCTCACCCGGCCACCACCTGCCTGTGGTGCCCGTAGGCTCCTGGGGTGGGGCCGCGGGGGGTGTTGACCTGACCCCACTAACCCGTAACCCGCGCGCCCCACCGCCCAAGCTATTTACCACCTCGCTCTGCGCGCGGCGAGAGCAGGCACACACATACACATACACATACACATACACGAGAGCAGAGCAGAGCAGCACAGAGGGAGATGAAGGGGAGCGGCGGCGAGGCGGCGGCGGCGGCGGCGGTGGTGGGGGAGGAGCACTGCGAGGAGGAGGACAGGGAGCTGACGGTGCGGAAGACCACGCTCTTCTCCCCGGGGGACGGGCTGGAGGCCTACGACCACCGGACGGGCGACCTGGCCTTCCGCGTCGAGACGTACGGCCGGGGAGGGGCCTGCGGCGGGGGCGCGGCGGCCGGGGACCTGGCGCTGCTGGGGGCCGCGGGGGACCCCGTGCTCACGGTCCGCCGCCGCCGGCCCAGCCTGCACCACCGCTGGGACGGCTTCCTCGGCGACGGGGTCGCCGCGGGCGCCAAGCCGCTCTTCTCCGCCCGCCGCTCCTCCATCCTCGGCACCGGGTCCGGGATCCTCGTCGACCTCCTCGCCCCCGGCACCGCCAAGGAGCTCCGCGTCGACGGCTCCTTCCCCAGGCGGTGCTGCCGCGTGGTCGTGGCGGAGGAGGAGGGGGAGGAGGAGACGGTGGTGGCGGAGGTGCGCAGGAAGGTGGACGAGGGCGCGCACGTGCTGCTCGGCCGGGACGTGTTCGTGCTCTGGGTGCGCGCCGGCTTCGACGCCGCCTTCGCCATGGGGATCGTGCTCGTGCTCGGCCGCATCACCGGCGACGAGGTCGACGGCGTCCTCGGCGAGGAGCTGCTCCTCGAGGCCACCTCGCCGGTCTAGTAGTGCAGCAGTAGGCTCCACGCTCCCTTTTGGTTTCCGCACGCACGCACGCAGGGACGTCGCTTGCCTCCATTGTTGCTTGCTTCGCTTGGTCGGTGATGCCTCCTGGCTGGCATTGTTGCCTAGGAGCAAAGTTTGGATCTTGATTTGCACGCCACAGTGGATTGACCTTGTAGCTTTGATGAGTGAACGAACATGGACAAGATCCCCACTACACTGTTTGACTATTACTCTCTATTTGTTTTGATTGATAATTACATACCAGTACTGGTATCTGGAATTATTTAACACATAATAGTGTCATGGGAAGCCTTGTATGCCTAGAGAAGATTCGGGTTTCGTTAATGATCTTAGCATCCATGCGATTGGATCTAACAGCTCCTCGCTCGTGCAAATCAAGAGATATAAAACGACACCAGTAGACTATTCGAGTACAGTATAATCTTGGTGATCCACCTGAACGACCTCGCTGCGAGATGCGTAGTTTTCAAAAATTCAGAGTCACCAAGTTGGAAACCGGAGGCCAGTTTGTGTGGCAGCCGAGTGCAGCTGGTGCTTTCCAACGTAGAAAACGGGCAATCTCTTCCGTGGACAATAATCAAACTGGGAAAATAAGGACAACATTGCACCATCTAGTTCCCTTTCGGCGAGAGCGGTGCACTTGACCTGACCTGACATGACATGGCTTGGCTACCATATAGCAACATGAGCTTATCACAACCACAAGCCAGGTCAGATTAGCGATGATCGTGACAGCATTTCGGGCCGAAAATTTCGTGGCGGCAAATCAAACAGCTCCTCCTAACACTGTACAGTTCATGAAAAAAAAAAGAGGAAAATAGAGGAAAAGAAAACATATTTCTCCCTCGACTAAGGGGCCGAATTATTTTTGTACGAAAGAATAAGACGGCGTGACACCTTCGACCGACGACGCTGTGCAGGCCACACCTTTGTTCTCTGCAGATGTCGTCCCATGGCATGTCCGTGCAGCATCCAACAGCAGCAGAAGAAAAAGAAGATAACGATGAACTCGAATGTACAGCCCTCGAATGCCTCCGACACCGGCTTGTTGCGTCCAGGCACGTTGGAATGGAAAATTGCTGGGAATGATCTCATGTCATGGCTTGTAAACTCTATGCTATGTCAGGTATGTGCTGGATGATCTATGAGCCAGCACCACCACTGTTGATGCTGAAATAGAAGGTCTTGCGACTGAAGGCGTTCATGGCGTAGTCGACCCGGATTTGACCTATGTCCGTGTTGAAGTGGACACCGTACCCGAACCCAACACCGAATCCCGGTTTCCCCTGCCGAAGAGCTGGATTGCCTGCCATCATTTAGTAAATGATGAATGATCATTGAACAAAATAAGTATACAGTGCAGGATGGGATGAGTATGGTCAAGGAAATGTCATACTGAGATATCAAATAAGTATAGAGTGCAACTCAACATTGATATATTGCATCACTAAGTGTTTCATAACCGAGCATGCATCCAAAAAGATGTTTCACGACTCTACTAGGACTCTTTTCTGATTCTATAGTACAACACACTGACGTCGATTGCATTGTCTTTCTGTTAATAAAGGCTAGCTGCTTCAGTCAAATCAGATGATGTGTTAATTTACTTGTTTCAATTTGCATTGGTTGATACATCACATCTCTGAAATATTTGCGTGATTTTCCACTGCAGACACATCTTGATCTTGGCTATCCCATACAGAATGCCAGAATTTATTATTTAAGCTTTTACTGTATTACAGAATTTTGTAATTCCAAATCAAATTTAATAATAAGCTCTGACTATTTGAAGAATGTGTGTGTGCTTTCCACAGAGACACAAAACTGTAAATTTAGTATAGCTGGGTAGTGAGCAACTGTAAATTAAGCCCCTCATTTTTTACTTTAGGAATTATACTGCTAATTTTAGAAGCATCAGAAAAGCTTAAGTATATCGGCCTCATTTTCTTCTAGTTGCAATCAGATTTCTATTTTATTTTGAGAAAAGAGGCAAATAGAAATTACTAAGTACTCAAGTATATAAAGATGAAGTGAAGCCCTTACCAGGAACATGACGAGCAGATCCTAAATCACTACCGCGGTCCATGAACAGTGAACCTTCGAGATTCTTTGCCTTCACAGAAACAGACGTTTTAGTATTTTATTGGTATCCAAGCGGGGACAAGACTACCACAAGAAGATAAACCAAATATCAACGGGTATGGATTTCCGGTGGTGGTGGATGATTTAATAGTCAAATACACCTCTAGAGAAAACTTAAAGTGACAGCACTAACAAGAGTTCACTTTCTACCATAACAGTCACAAATGTTTCCGTCTAGCAGTCTAGCTAGAATTTGCCAAAGCATATGTAAATTCAATGAAAATTTTGTATTCTCATAGAGTAGTTCCAGCCATAAGTGGTATGTTCCCTATGCAAAATCCTAATATTGATCAACCAATGGGGTGTAACTCTCTCCAACAAAACTCTATCACAAATTTAGCAACCACAGGAAATGTCCTCATTGTGCTGGTTGCATTTAAAGAGCTGAAAATGATATGCCACATGATTTCTTCAGAACTTTGGTTCCATTTTATGCAGACTTGATGAAACTTGCACCGGTCAACTACCATAGAAATATAAAATGGAGAAATTCATCTACTAAGCACCAAAATCCATGTTAATTTATTTTAGAGAGATAGGACTTGCTTATTCTCGAAGAAGAACCAATTGTAGGCCTTTATGTTATAGATAATATAGTTTGAATGTCTCATTTTCTCTTTCTTCCAGTATCAAGATTAAGCAGGTTTATTAGAAGAGATAAATTCCTATGAATGCTAACTTCTGAATTTCAGCCCTAAATTTGTACCCTTAAATCACAATTCCTCATCACAGTACTTTGCAGTATCTGATATATTTCTCTTGCATTCAGACACTACCTATTAACTATTATCCCATTAATTGACCCGTATATGCAACAGGAGAAAAGGTAACAAATCAAAATGAGGAAAGGAGAAGAAGAAAAAGGCGAATATTGCATAAAGTACATAACGTAAGAATGATGACAAAACAAGAGAACAATATATGTCCAAGTAAATATGAACATGTCTATGTGATTGCATCTTGTTATCCGTTCCATGTTTGGATGCAACTTCTAGTTACTTCTGGTTCTTCGGTTACCAAGTTTGACTTACAGACTGCATAAATTGTTTTGGGGATTATATATGGATTGTTGTTTTACATACCAAAGGGACCGTATATTCGCAGTTACCAATTAGGCACAGTCTTCCTGAACCAACTGCACCCTCGCCATAACCCCGGACACTACCAAGTCCACCTATTGCAAATGCTTGATACGGTGCCATGTCGCCCACAATGGAACCGCCTGTCAAGCTGCAGCATAGGAAGAGATTAACTAACTTTCATAGTAGAGTTTTGCTGCAGTACAGTAGGCATATGCAGTACCTAGTAACCAAAAATGTTGGCCCCAATTTAATGCCTTTCGAAACAGTACATTTCACTCTGTTAAAAGTCAGTGATTTTGGTACAAGTGGCAATCCTTGTTCCATTTGGAAATTAACCTGTCATTGGGAACTATAGGATAAGATGGAGTTACAGTCAAGTCAAGTAAAGATGGAGATGAAATAGAGACAAACTTACTCTTAAGAAGCTATTATCCTTAACATCTGCGTAGCCAGACTCTTGCTTCAAGATAATCATGTTGTCATGGAGGTTACCACTGCATCATGAAAGAACATTAAACAAATAGTCTTCTCTTTACTGTATCAAAGGGCACGTTCGAGAAAGTACTCCTATTACCTGCATGTTAGGGGAAAGCCATCGTGGTCCCTGGATATGGAACGCCCATCATTATTAACAGGACGGATATGCTGGAGGGAAAGGACAACTGATAAGAGAAGTTGTACAGACTGAAAAAGATGCAAACAACTGAATTTTACTAGATGCTCACCTCAAACTTAACACTGGTTCCAGAAGTCCAGTTTGATGTTGTCGGTTCATTAATCTCCACGCCAAGCGACAACCGACTTAGATTTACCCCTCTGCTCCCTGACCGTGTGAAGTTGTCAGCAGGAAAACCATGCACCGCAACTTCTGGTGTCATCGAGTGCTGATTGCTCAAATAAGCAGGGAAACAAGAAAATGTGTGAACAGAAAAGACAACTTACAAATCCTAACCACTTTTCGAAACTACTCCCTCCATAAAGAAATATAAGAGCGTTCAGATCATTAGGTAGTGATTTGAAACATAACCCAACCAAATTTCATCATAGTAGCTGAACATTCATAATGGAAACAATATGACAAAGGTCAAGCTCAGTGTAGACTACGAGCACATTAATAAGGGGTTTGGTTTGAGGAACAACACCGTGAATGGACCATCCAATCTTAACTCCAAACATAATCCACTTGTTCGGTTCGAAGAATGGAATGAATTGGTCCGTCACCACCTCATCCCTCACAAGCAGAAAGTCCAGGGATGGTGTCTTCCCACCAATACTAATAGTTATGGGACGGTCTTATGATGAGCAACTCTATTCTGGGATAAGGTTCATCATACCTACCACTTCACAAGATAATAGAACCATTAACTGCTCCAATTACTATGGCAAATAATGTCTTCTGCTTAATACTTCATTATAAGTTCAGACACTGGTGGATCCAACGCCCCAGCATGCCAAGGCGGTTACCTCGGGTCGGTAGGAAGCACCAAGGGATTGTGATTTGTGATGGTCTGGCAACAAGTGAAATAGACTGGCAAGTGGCAACATGTAAAGTAGCACAGGTCCACAGCCCCACACATGCAACATAAGAGAGGACCTAGCTACTAATTCTCAATTCTAATCAAGAACAAGACACATCATTGAGTATTTGAGTTGCAGGCCCATCACACAATATATACAGGTGTATTGTTGTACTTACTTTGTTTCTGTTTCAGTTTTTTCAATGTTTTCAGTAACTCAAGACCCTATTTCAATTTTGATCAAAGAAGCCACGATATCTCTCCTTGCTCGGGAGAAGAAAATTAACTTGAGACCTTCAATTTTTGTACAGTGATTAGTGTTAAATATGTCATCCGGTGTTTGGGTTTAATGTTTCCCTATATCTCGTGAACACTAGGATCAAAAGATCAACTATCGCTCTAATAAATCTCTTTTACCCATTTCTAGTGCAGAGAACACGACAGATTTAGAATATCAATGGAAATGAGAAATGAGTACTGTTAACAAGATCAAAGGAGTATAAATTGTTTAGCAACAATTTAAAACGCTATAACATGTTTTTGCTATAGCAGTGCAGCATGCTTATTTAATTTCAGACAGAAGGCCCAGCTAAGAAGCCGAGATAGAATCAAACAGAATGCAGACCTGAATGACAAACGACTGCTGCGATAACCATTCGGGCCTTGGGCGCCTGAAGGCAACAACGACATTAGAGTCATTGACACCCTTATCCAGTACCACGTCCAACTTCTCGCTCCTCCCAAACAGGCTCGGGTGCTTGAGGGAGATCCTGCAGACCAAACTTGACAGCTCAGAACAAAACGGTGCAAAGTTGAAGCAGTAATCATTCATAAGCCCAGACAGGTGTTCCGGGACGCATGTCAAGTGAAACACAGCAACACGCGCACGAATCAGCCGAATATGCCCGCGTGAATCCTGGAAGGCGCGTGAAAATAAAATTATAGACTTAGGAATGAGAACCTTCCGACGATCTGCGAGATGGTGGCGCTGGAGCTGCTGGGAAAAGAAGCAGGCCAAGAAAACAAGAGAGTCAGCAATCGAAGGTCTGCAACGAAACCAACCAATGGCTTCTAGTGAGGGGCGAAAGGGCGAGCACCTCAGGGGCGGCAGCAGGAGGGCCTCGCAGAGCATGTGGGTGAGGTCGACGTGCAAATCCACCTTGGCTGCGGCATTCACACAAACACGTCAGGCACGCGCGCGCGGGGCGACGAAACGAGGGAGCGGGCGAGGGGGAGGGAGGGAGGGGAGGGGAGGGGAGGGGGAACGGACCTTTGCCGGCATTGACGCTCTGCTGGGCTCCCATGGCTGCGGACGCCGGTGGGGCTGGGAGGCGGCCCGGCTCATGCGGCGGAGTGGCGTCCCGGGTGGGGTGGGGTGGGGTGTGGGGGATTTTTGAGTGGGAGGTCGGGTGCCTTGCGTGGGGCGGAGGGAGAGGCCGCCGCAGTGGGATTGCTTCGGTCGGGCT
This sequence comes from Hordeum vulgare subsp. vulgare, assembly GCF_904849725.1. Taxonomy (NCBI): domain Eukaryota; kingdom Viridiplantae; phylum Streptophyta; class Magnoliopsida; order Poales; family Poaceae; genus Hordeum; species Hordeum vulgare. The sequence goes on along the minus strand of NC_058518.1, from coordinate 481,503,524 downwards.
ACCACCGCACCGCACCCTAGCGTCCTGCCCAATTTTTAATCGCTTTCCTCTTTCTTTCTCTTTTTCCTAGGGGCTCGTGGTAAAGCGTAGCGGCTCCCGATTTTCCTTCTCCTTCGTAAAATTATAGAAGCTGAAATTTGAGCAAAATTCATAAAATTATAAAAGCTGGAGTTGAATCGAAATTACCCATAATTTTGCTCTAACTCTAGCTTCTATAATTTTATGGAGCACCTCCTAGCTTCATAAAAAACAAGAAATTGGACCCTAGATTCTAGTTTAGGATTTTATGAAGCACCTTGTAAAGAGCTTCTATAATTTTATGGAACACCTTCTAAAGAGCTTCTATAATTTTATGGAACACCTTCTAAAGAGCTTTTAACCCGTCGTCCGTAGGGGTTGACGGAGGAAGGGAAATCGCAAAAGGGATGAGCACAAGTTCTCGAGAGAACATCGGAGCGTATCTTCAGAGTCTTCTGACGAATCAATCCATCGTCTGGAATGGGGGTCTCTCAGAGAGAAATTAGTTACGAGAACCTAGAGTTAGAGTTAGTAACATCTTTAACCTGAAAGAGAAGAGAGAGTAGAACCCAGAGTATAGAAAAGAAGTTAAAGATACTAATACCACCCGATTGAGATGTGGGCCATAAGCCACAACATCAAAGTTATTAAGGTTTTCAAGTACTGGACTCAACTTCGGCTAAGGAGTTGGGAAGGGGGCTACCTACAAGCAGTCGGCTCTGATACCAACTTGTGACGCCCTCGATTTGATCGTACGCTAATCATACATGCAAATGTGTACAACCAAGCTCAAGGACTCACGGGAAGATATCAAAACACAACTCTAGACACAAATAAAAAATACAAGCTTCATATTACAAGCCAGGGGCCTCGGGGGCTAGAATACAGAAGCTCGATAAACACACAAGTCAGCGGAAGCAACAAATATCTGAGTACAGACATAAAATATGAGGTACCTTAGAGAAGGCTAGCACAAAAGATACAACGATCGAATGAGGCGAGGCCTCCTGCGTGGAAGCCTCCTAACTACTCCTGGTCTTCAGTGGCCTCCACGTAGTAGTAGGCACCGTCAGGGTAGCAGTCGTCGGAGACGGGATTGTAAGTGCATTTAGTGCCCCTTAGTGATTTTGGTGGTTTGAAGACTTATAGGTTAAGTATCTAATGCGTTCATGAGTGTACACATGATCTATAAGTCGCTGAGGAGTTTGAAATATTCGATGAATATCGACCCCTAAAAATGTATATCTTCGGTTGAAGAAATTGGTCTGAAGCTGAAGATTTGAATCGCGAAGAATTTGCGATGAAATTGATATTCCTCATGAAGATATTGAAATTGAGGAATTCGGTGTGTCCTGAAGAAAATCATTCTGAAGACTTTGAAGCATGAAGATTTACTCTTTTTGTTTTATTTTCTTCACACTTGAGTAATAGGAACACCGTACTGTTAAAGAGGGTCGAGGTAACACATTGGAATGAATTTCCTCATGATGCTTAACCCAAGACTAATCCTACCAAAAGCCTCAAGTGAGGAATATGAGTGACATGAGGACTCTCACAGTTGAGGGTCCCGACCGTTTCGATAGCCACGCCACATCATTGGTCTTATCCACACCAACGGTCATATTAGTTGAGGGCATTAATGTCAAATCATGTCGGGATGCTCCCAGGCTATAAATAGCCGCCCCCACAACCATTAGCAGGTTGGCTGCTCCGTTAAAAACTGATGTTGGAATTATGCCCTAGAGGCAATAATAAATATAGTTATTATTATAATTCCTGTATCAAGATAATCGTTTATTATCCATGCTGTAATTGTATTGAATGAAGACTTATATACATGCGTGGATACATAGACAAAACACTGTCCCTAGCAAGCCTCTAGTTGGCTAGCGAGTTGATCAAAGATAGTCAGGGTCTTCTGATTATGAACAAGGTGTTGTTGCTTGATAACTGGATCACGTCATTAGGAGAATCACGTGATGGACTAGACCCAAACTAATAGACCTAGCATATTGATCGTGTCATTTTGTTGCTACTGTTTTCTGCGTGTCAAGTATTTGTTCCTATGACCATGAGATCATATAACTCACTGACACCGGAGGAATGCTTTATGTGTATCAAACGTCGCAACATAACTGGGTGACTATAAAGATGCTCTACAGGTATCTTCGAAGGTGTTCGTTGAGTTAGTATGGATCGAGACTGGGATTTGTCACTCCGTGTGACGGAGAGGTATCTCGGGGCCCACTCGATAATACAACATCACACACAAGCCTTGCAAGCAATGTGACTTAGTGTAAGTTGCGGGATCTTGTATTACGGAACGAGTAAAGAGACTTGTCGGTAAACGAGATTGAAATAGGTATGCGGATACTGACGATCGAATCTCGGGCAAGTAACATACCGAAGGATAAAGGGAATGACATACGGGATTATATGAATCCTTGGCAGTGAGGTTCAAACGATAAGATATTCGTAGAATATGTGGGATCCAATATGGGCATCCAGGTCCCGCTATTGGATATTGACCGAGGAGTCACTCGGGTCATGTCTACATAGTTCTCGAACCCGCAGGGTCTGCACACTTAAGGTTCGACGTTGTTTTATGCGTATTTGAGTTATATGGTTGGTTACCGAATGTTGTTCGGAGTCCCGGATGAGTTCACGGACGTCACAAGGGTTTCTGGAATGGTCCGGAAACGAAGATTGATATATAGGATGACCTCATTTGATTACCGGAAGGTTTTCGGAGTTACCGGGAATGTACCGGGAATGACGAATGGGTTCCGGGTGTTCACCGGGGGGGGCAACCCACCCCGGGGAAGCCCATAGGCCTTGGGGGTGGCGCACCAGCCCTTAGTGGGCTGGTGGGACAGCCCAAGAAGGCCCTATGCGCCATAGGAAGAAAATCAAAAAGAAAAAAAAGAGGAGGTGGGAAAAGGGGGAAGGACTCCTCCTTCCAAACCTAGTTGGATTCGGTTTGGAAGGGGAGGACTCCCCCCCCCCCCTTGGCTCGGCCGAACCCCTTGAGGGTCCTTGGACCCCAAGGCAAGGCTCCCCCTCTTCCCCCTATATATACGGAGGTTTTAGGGCCGATTTGAGACAACTTTGCCACGACAGCCCGACCACATATCTCCACGGTTTTACCTCTAGATCGCGTTTCTGCGGAGCTCGGGCGGAGCCCTGCTGAGATTAGATCACCACCAACCTCCGGAGCGCCGTCACGCTGTCGGAGAACTCATCTACCTCTCCGTATCTCTTGCTGGATCAAGAAGGCCGAGATCATCGTCGAGTTGTACGTGTGCTGAACGTGGAGGTGCCGTCCGATCGGCACTAGATCGTGGTACTGATCGTGGGACGGTTCGCGGGGCGGATCGAAGGACGTGAGGACGTTCCACTACATCAACCACGTTCACTATCGCTTCTGCTATGCGATCTACAAGGGTACGTAGATCGAATATCCCCTCTCGTAGATGGACATCACCATGATAGGTCTTCGTGCGCGTAGGAAATTTTTTGTTTCCCATGCGACGTTCCCCAACAGTGGCATCATGAGCCAGGTTCATGCGTAGATGTCTTCTCGAGTAGAACACAAAAGTTTTTGTGGGCGGTGATGTGTGTTTTGCTGCCCTCCTTAGTCTTTTCTTGATTCTGCGGTATTGTTGGATTGAAGCGGCTTGGACCGACATTACTCGTACGCTTACGAGAGACTGGTTTCGTCGCTACGAGTAACCCCGTTGCTCAAAGATGACTGGCAAGTGTCAGTTTCTCCAACTTTAGTTGAATCGGATTTGACCGAGGAGGTCCTTGTATAAGGTTAAATAGCAATTCATATATCTCCGTTGTGGTGTTTGTGTAAGTAAGATGCGATCCTACTAGATACCCATGGTCACCACGTAAAACATGCAACAACAAAATTAGAGGACGTCTAACTTGTTTTTGCAGGGTATGCTTGTGATGTGATATGGCCAACGATGTGATGTGATATATTGGATGTATGAGATTATCATGTTGTAATAGATAATATCGACTTGCACGTCGATGGTACGGCAACCGGCAGGAGCCATAGGGTTGTCTTTAAACTAACGTTTGTGCTTGCAGATGCGTTTACTATTTTGCTAGGATGTAGCTTTAGTAGTAATAGCATGAGTAGCACGACAACCCCGATGGCGACACGTTGATGGAGATCATGGTGTGGCGCCGGTGACAAGAAGATCGTGCCGGTGCTTTGGTTATGGAGATCAAGGAGCACGTGATGATGGCCATATCATGTCACTTATGAATTGCATGTGATGTTAATCCTTTTATGCACCTTATTTTGCTTAGAACGACGGTAGCATTGTGAGGTGATCTCTCACTAAAATTTCAAGACGAAATTGTGTTCTCCCCGACTATGCACCGTTGCTACAGTTTGTCGTTTCGAGACACCACGTGATGATCGAGTGTGATAGACTCAACGTTCACATACAACGGGTGCAAAACAGTTGCGCACGCGGAACACTCGGATTAAGCTTGACGAGCCTAGCATGTGCAGACATGGCCTCGGAACACATGAGACCGAAAGGTCGATCATGAATCATATAGATGATATGATTAGCATAGGGATGCTTACCACTGAAACTATACTCAACTCACGTGATGATCGGACTTGAGCTAGTGTAAGTGAATCATGAACCACTCAAATGACTAGAGAGATGTACTTTTTGAGTGGGAGTTTAGCGAGTAATTTGATTAAGTTAAACTCTAATTATCTTGAACATAGTCTAAGTCCACTTTGAACATATTTGTGTTGTAGATCATGACTCACGCGACAGTCACCCTGAATTTTAATACGTTCCTAGAGAAAGCTAAGTTGAAAGATGACGGAAGCAACTTTGTAGACTGGGCTCGTAATCTTAAGCTAATCTTACAAGCTAGGAAGAAGGATTATGTCCTTAATGCTGCGCTAGGAGATGAACCACCCGCTACGGCTGACCAGGATGTTAAGAACGCTTGGTTAACACGTAAGAAGGACTACTCAGTAGTTCAATGTGCAGTCTTGTATGGCTTAGAACCGGGACTTCAACGTCGCTTTGAGCGTCATGGAGCATTTGAGATGTTCCAGGAGTTGAAGTTCATCTTTCAGAAGAACGCCCGGATCGAGAGGTATGAGACCTCTGATAAATTCTATGCTTGCAAGATGGAGGAGAACTCGTCTGTCAGTGAACATGTGCTCAAAATGTCTGGGTACTCAAACCGTCTAGCTGAGCTGGGGATTGAACTCCCGCAAGAGGCTATCACTGACAGAATCCTTCAATCACTGCCGCCAAGCTATAAAGGCTTTGTGTTGAACTACAACATGCAAGGGATGAACAAGTCACCCGGCGAGTTGTTTGCGATGCTGAAAGTCGCAGAGTCTGAACTCCGTAAAGAGCATCAAGTGTAGATGGTGAATAAGACCACTAGTTTCAAGAGAAACGGCAAAGGCAAGAAGGGTAATTCAAAGAAGAGCGGCAAGCCTGTTGCCAATCCAACGAAGAAACCCAAAGCTGGACCTAAGCCTGAAACAGAGTGTTACTATTGCAAGGGTATGGGTCACTGGAAGCGCAACTGCCCCAAGTATCTGGCTGATAAGAAGGCGGCCAAAGAAAAATCAGGTATATTTGATATACATGTTATTGATGTGTACTTAACCGGCTCTCGTAGTAGTGTCTGGGTATTCGATACCAGTTCTGTTGCTCATATTTGCAACTCGAAACAGGAACTACGGAATAGACGAAGGCTGGCGAAAGATGAAGTGACGATGCGCGTAGGAAATGGTTCCAAGGTTGATGCAATCGCCGTCGTCACAGTTTCACTTCAGTTACCATCAGGATTAGTTATGAACTTGAATCATTGTTATTTAGTGCCTGCGTTGAGCATGAACATTATATATGGATCTTGTTTATTGCGAGACGGTTACTCTTTTAAGTCAGAGAATAATGGTTGTTCTATTTCTATGAGTAACATCTTTTATGGTCATGCACCCAATATGAGAGGATTGCTCATATTGAATCTTGATAGTGATACACACATACATAACATTGAGACCAAAAGAGTTAGACTTAACAATGATAGCGCCATATTTTTGTGGCACTACCGCTTAGGTCATATTGGTGTAAAGCGCATGAAGAAACTCCATGTCGATGGACTTTTGGAGTCACTTGACTTTGATTCACTTGACACGTGCGAACCATGCATCATGGGCAAGATGACTAAAAACCCGTTCTCCGGAACAATGGAGCGTGCAAGTGACTTGTTGGAAATCATACATACCGATGTGTGCGGTCCGATGAGCGTAGAGGCACGCGGCGGATATCGTTATTTTCTCACCTTCACTGACGATTTGAGTAGATATGGTTATGTCTACTTAATGAAGCACAAGTCTGAAACATTTGAAAAGTTCAAGCAATTTCAGAGTGAAGTTGAAAATCATCGTAACAAGAAGATCAAGTTCCTACGGTCTGATCGCGGGGGTGAATATCTGAGTTTCCAGTTTGGTGCTCACTTAAGACAATGTGGAATTGTTTCACAGTTGACACCGCCTGGAACACCACAGCGTAATGGTGTGTCCGAACGTCGTAATCGTACTTTATTAGAGATGGTGCGATCTATGATGTCTCTTACCGATTTGCCGTTATCGTTTTGGGGTTATGCATTAGACACAGGTGCATTCACTTTAAATAGGGCACCATCAAAATCCGTTGAGACGACACCATACGAACTGTGGTATGGCAAAAGGCCAACGTTGTCGTTTCTTAAAGTTTGGGGATGTGATGCTTATGTCAAAAAGCTTCAGCCTGAAAAGCTGGAACCCAAAGCGGAAAAGTGCATCTTCATAGGTTACCCAAAAGAGACAGTTGGGTACACCTTCTATCTCAAATCCGAGGGCAAAGTGTTTGTTGCTAAAAACGGAGCTTTTCTCGAGAAGGAGTTTCTCTCGAGAGAATTGAGTGGGAGGAAGATAGAACTTGATGAGGTTGTCGAACCTCTCATCCCTCTAGATGGTGGCGCGGGGCAAGGGGAAACCTCTGTCATTGCGACGCCGGTTGAGGAGGAAGTTAATGATGATGATCATGAAACTCCAGTTCAAGTTCCTGTCGAACCACGCAGGTCGACGAGACCACGTGCTGCTCCAGAGTGGTACGGTAATCCCGTCATGTCAATCATGTTGTTAGACAACAATGAACCTGCAAATTATGAAGAAGCAATGGTGGGCCCAGATTCCAACAAATGGCTAGAGGCCATGAAGTCCGAGATAGGATCCATGTATGAGAACAAAGTATGGACTTTGGAAGTACTACCTGAGGGCCGCAAGGCTATTCAGAACAAATGGATCTTTAAGAAGAAGACGGACACTAACGGCAATGTGACCGTTTATAAAGCTCGACTTGTGGCAAAGGGTTTTTCACAAGTTCAAGGAGTTGACTACGATGAGACATTCTCACCCGTAGCGATGCTTAAGTCCGTCAGAATCATGTTAGCAATAGCTGCATTTTTCGATTATGAAATCTGGCAGATGGATGTCAAAACGGCGTTCCTTAATGGTTTCCTTAAGGAAGAGTTGTATATGATGCAACCTGAAGGTTTTGTCGATCCTAAGAATGCTAACAAGGTGTGCAAGCTCTAGCGATCCATTTATGGGCTGGTGCAAGCATCTCGGAGTTGGAACAAACGCTTTGATGAGGTGATCAAAGCATTTGGGTTTATACAAGTGGTTGGAGAATCTTGTATTTACAAGAAAGTGAGTGGGAGCTCTGTGGCGTTTCTAATATTATATGTGGATGACATATTGCTGATTGGAAACAACATAGAGTTTTTGGAGAGCATAAAGGATTACTTGAATAAAAGTTTCTCTATGAAGGACCTAGGAGAAGCTGCTTACATTCTAGGCATTAAGATCTACAGGGATAGATCGAAACGCCTGATAGGACTTTCACAAAGCACATACCTTGATAAAGTTTTGAAGAGGTTCAAAATGGAACAGTCCAAGAAAGGGTTCTTGCTAGTTTTACAAGGTACGAGATTGAGTAAGACTCAGTGCCGAGCAACTGATGAGGATAGAGAGCATATGAGCACCGTCCCCTATGCTTCAGCCATAGGTTCTATCATGTATGCAATGTTGTGCACTAGACCGGACGTTAGCTTGGCCATAAGTATGGCAGGCAGGTTCCAGAGTAATCTAGGAGTGGATCACTGGACGGCGGTCAAGAATATCCTGAAGTACCTGAAAAGGACTAAGGAGATGTTTCTCATGTATGGAGGTGACGAAGAGCTCGCCGTAAAGGGTTACGTCGATGCAAGCTTTGACACAGATCCGGACGACTCTAAGTCGCAGACCGGATACGTATTTATTCTTAATGGGGGTGCGGTAAGCTGGTGCAGTTCTAAGCAAAGCGTCATAGCAGATTCTACATGTGAAGCGGAGTACATGGCTGCCTCTGAGGCGGCTAAGGAGGGTGTCTGGATGAAGCAGTTCATGACGGATCTTGGAGTAGTGCCAAGCGCACTGAATCCAATAACCTTGTTCTGTGACAACACGGGTGTCATTGCCCTAGCAAAGGAACCACGGTTTCACAAGAAGTCCAGACACATCAAACGACGCTTCAACCTCATCCGCGACTACGTCGAAGGGGAGGACGTAAATATATGCAAAGTGCACACGGATCTGAATGTAGCAGACCCGCTGACTAAACCTCTTCCACGGGCAAAGCATGATCAACACCAGAACTGTATGGGTGTTAGATTTATTACAATGTAATTCGTATGATGATGTGAGGGCTAGATTATTGACTCTAGTGCAAGTGGGAGACTGTTGGCATTATGCCCTAGAGGCAATAATAAATATAGTTATTATTATAATTCCTGTATCAAGATAATCGTTTATTATCCATGCTATAATTGTATTGAATGAAGACTTATATACATGTGTGGATACATAGACAAGACACTGTCCCTAGCAAGCCTCTAGTTGGCTAGCCAGTTGATCAAAGATAGTCAAGGTCTTCTGATTATGAACAAGGTGTTGTTGCTTGATAACTGGATCACGTCATTAGGAGAATCACGTGATGGACTAGACCCAAACTAATAGACGTAGCATATTGATCGTGTCATTTTGTTGCTAATGTTTTCTGCGTGTCAAGTATTTGTTCCTATAACCATGAGATCATATAACTCACTGACACCGGAGGAATGCTTTGTGTGTATCAAACGTCGCAACGTAACTGGGTGACTATAAAGATGCTCTACAGGTATCTCCGAAGGTGTTCGTTGAGTTAGTATGGATCAAGACTGGGATTTGTCACTCCGTGTGACGGAGAGGTATCTCGGGGCCCACTCGGTAATACAACATCACACACAAGCCTTGCAAGCAATGTGACTTAGTGTAAGTTGCGGGATCTTGTATTACGGAACGAGTAAAGAGACTTGTCGGTAAACGAGATTGAAATAGGTATGCGGATACTGACGATCGAATCTCGGGCAAGTAACATACCGAAGGACAAAGGGAATGACATACCGGATTATATGAATCCTTGGCAGTGAGGTTCAAACGATAAGATCTTCGTAGAATATGTGGGATCCAATATGGGCATCCAGGTCCCGCTATTGGATATTGACCGAGGAGTCACTCGGGTCATGTCTACATAGTTCTCGAACCCGCAGGGTCTGCACACTTAAGGTTCGACGTTGTTTTATGTGTATTTGAGTTATATGGTTGGTTACCGAATATTGTTCGGAGTCCCGTATGAGATCACAGACGTCACGAGGGTTTCCGGAATGGTCCGGAAACGAAGATTGATATATAGGATGACCTCATTTGATTACCGGAAGGTTTTCGGAGTTACCGGGATTGTACTGGGAATGACGAATGGGTTCCGGGTGTTCAACGGGGGGCAACCCACCCCGGGGAAGCCCATAGGCCTTGGGGGTGGTGTACCAGCCCTTAGTGGGCTGGTGGGACAGCCCAAGAAGGCCCTATGCGCCATACGAAGAAAATCAAAGAGAAAAGAAAAAAAAGAGGAGGTGGGAAAAGGGGGAAGGACTCCTCCTTCCAAACCTAGTTGGATTCGGTTTGGAAGGGGAGGACTCCCCCCCCTTGGCTCGGCCGAACCCCTTGAGGGTCCTTGGACCCCAAGGCAAGGCTCCCCCTCTTCCCCCTATATATACGGAGGTTTTAGGGCTGATTTGAGACAACTTTGCCACGACAGCCCGACCACATATCTCCACGGTTTTACCTCTAGATCGCGTTTCTGCGAAGCTCGGGCGGAGCCCTGCTGAGATTAGATCACCACCAACCTCTGGAGCGCCGTCACGCTGTCGGAGAACTCATCTACCTCTCCGTCTCTCTAACTGGATCAAGAAGGCCGAGATCGTCGTCGAGCTGTACGTGTGCTGAACGCGGAGGTGCCGTCCGTTCGACACTAGATCGTGGGACTGATCGTGGGACGGTTCGCGGGGCGGATCGAGGGACGTGAGGACGTTCCACTACATCAACCGCGTTCACTAATGCTTCTGCTGTGCGATCTACAAGGGTACGTAGATCGAATATCCCCTCTCGTAGATGGACATCACCATGATAGGTCTTCGTGCGCGTAGGAAATTTTTTGTTTCCCATGCGACGTTCCCCAACAACTGACACTTGTCATAAGAGCAACCCAAATTCCTCAGAGTCTTCGAGAGTAATTCATCAGTGAGGAAATACCCCAAACACCAAACCACAAACCAAAAACCAAGTGATTGAGCATCACTGAAGAAGTTGTTCCTGTGTGGGACTGAAGCCTTTTACCTTTGAGGACTGTGCATCCTCTAAACGGTTAGGCGTCATGGTATAAAGCAATCCAGTAGTCAATTGTGGATCGCCGGGTGACCAAGTTTATGAGGGTTTGGAAGTCTGCCCTGAAGACTTACCACGAGTGTTGGGCGAGGACTGTGTGTTCTTAGCCCAAGGAGAATACGGTAGGGACTGTGTGTCCCGGGATTGTGTGTCTTTTGGTTTTAATACCAAGCCACTCCAAACCAGATGTACAACTGTCACAGCAGTTGGAACTAGGTCATCAACTACTGTCTTCGCTGTGAAACGGATTCTAATTCCTCAACTCTTTATATTCCTCAGATTATGTGTTGATGATTTTCACTGTCACTATTTGAAGAATTTGCTGAAGACTTTCTCTGAAATTCCTCAACCCCAAATTCTTCACGCAAGTTAATCCTCATCTGTTTTCTGCGTGCCTGCTTACTGTGCAATCTGTTTTCACATTCCTCATCCTGAAAAATTGTTGTGGTGAAACTTTGCACTCCTGATCCTTTACTGTTTTCGCTGTAAGTTAGTCATCAGTGAGGAATTTCTTCAAAAGGAATTTCCTCAGTGATGAAATTCTAAAAATCTCCTATTCACCCCCCTCTAGTCGATATAACGCACTTTCAATTGGTATCAGAGCAAGGTACTCCCTTGTTCTGTGTGATTTTGGTTTAACCACCTGGAGTTTTAAGTTATGTCAACTGCAGGCATGATTAAGGTTACTGCAGCATGTCCTACTTTCGAAGGAAAGAACTTTCCCTTCTGGAAGACCAAGATGCAGATGCATCTACAAGCTATTGACAATGATCTCTGGTATATTGTGGAACATGGTGTCCCCATCATCTCTGCTAGTATCTCTGCTGCTGATGTGAAGAAATTCAAGCAACTTGATTCTCAAGCGAAGAATATCATCTGTGGCCATCTGAGCCCAGGCCAGTTTGGCAGAGTGAGTGCTTTGGGCTCAGCGACACTTATCTCGGAAAGACTGTGCAAAGTAAATGAAGGAGTATCAACCCAGCGTGATTCTCGTGTTGATGTTCTTCGCAATCTCTTCAATCGCTTCAAGAGGTTTGACAATGAAAGCTGCCAAGATACCTTTGATCGCCTCACTGACATATCAAATGAACTGCAAGCACTGGGAGCTCGAGACATTACTGATCATGAAGTTGTGAAGAAACTACTAAGATCTTTGGATTCTTCATTTGATACTTTAGTTCTGATGATTCAAGAAAGACCAAACTACAAGATGCTTGATCCAGCTGATATACTCGAAAGACTCAATACTCATGAATTCCAGCAAGAAGAAAAGAAAGATCTATATGGACCAAGCTATTCTAGACTACGTGCACTGAAGGCTAGAGCAATTTCCTCATCTGAAGAAGAAGACTCGGATGATAGCATTGGTGATCCTGAAGAATTTGGACAAGAGCTTGCAATGCTCGTGAGGAAATTCCAGAGGTTTACACGACGTGGCCAGTTCGGTAAATCTTCAAGAGATATGAGGAAATCAGAATCTTCATCTGAGGACTACAAGAAAAGAACCTGCCACAAATGCAAGAAATCAGGTCACTACATTGCTGATTGTCCCCGTTGGGGAAAGGAATCAAAGAAGAAGAATTACAAGGATGACAGTTCTGATGACTCGAAGAAGAAGAAGAAATCTTCAAAATCCTCATCTTCAAAGCCCTCATCGCACAAGAAGACTAGTTTCAGAAAGGCTCGGGCACTTATTGGCAAGGAAATGGATTCCGAGGTAGAATCAGAGGAATGTGATGAAGAGGAGGGTTCTGATGAAGACTCGGAATTCGGACAGGCTAGTGTTGCACTTGCAACCACTTTCGTCAGCAAGTCAATCTTCAACCTTGAAGAAGATGATAACACCATCCACACTGATGACTATGTTGATGACTTCGCTCCAACCTATTGCTTCATGGCAAAAGGTTCAAAGGTACCGAATGATGCTTCCTCCTCTGATCAAGTGATTGTGAACCTGATGAATATAAAAAATCTAGTTACAGTAAACTTGCTATCATTGCCACTAAACAACAAACTGCCCTGGAAAAGCTTCAAAAACTGCTAGATAGAAGCGATGATCTGTTGAATGATGAAATGAATCTTACCCAGATCCTCACTAATGACATGAAAAGTCTTCAGTCTAAATTTGATAATTTTCAAGATCGTCATGTTACACTCCTCGCTGATCATGAGAAACTTTCCTATGAATTTCTTCAAAGGAAGCTTGATCTAGAGAAGTTGAGGATTTCTCATGATGATCTTTGAATGGAAAATGATTCATTACTAGCTCAAAAGATCAGCGCTGCTCAAGCTGAATTCATTCCTCCATGTCTTAAATGCATTGAACGTGAAACTGCTAATTCTTCACCAGAATCATCAAATGCTTCAATTGCTCTTGTAGTGTCAAATTCCTCACTTGAGGAAAACACAAATGTCACTGATGAAAATGCAGGGCTGAAGGAATTGTATGTGACAGGCATATACAAAAGCCTCAAAGGACATCAAATCCTTTGTGATGTGCTCAAAAGCAGATCTTGAACAGGAACCCGAGGAAAGAAGGAATTGCCTTTGAGAGGAAATTGAATGTTGATGGATCTTATTGGAAACCTGAGCAGTATACCAAAACCTCATGGGTTGCTGCTACTGGGCCTCCTTTTGATCCATCCAATCTAACTGGCTTTTCATGTGAATTATCCTATTCCTCAGATGAGTCATTTGACTCCAACTATAAACTGTTCAAAAATCAATCGGGTGAAGTATTTGCTCGATATGTTGGAACTAACTGTAGGAATGGCCCTCCCATGAGGAAAATCTGGGTTCCCAAAAGTTGTCTTGAAAATCTTCAGGTGAATGTCCTCATGACATCACCGATGAAGAATTTGAACCCCAGATCAAATTCCTCAGGAGGACCAAAGTCTTCAAGAGGACCAAAATCCTCAACTAGTCAAAGTTATGCTCGTACCCGTGCTAATGCTTCTAACATGTAGGGAAACTACAAGGAATATGAATATGAGCGTTACTCTTCAAATCATTATGTTCATAAATCCTCAAACCAGTTCTGTGCATATTCATATGAGTACTTTAACCCCCCTACTGCTAAGAGAAGTGCATTAGCTTCAATGCCCCCTTTCTCATATGGTGCTCGCAGGATAATGAATGCTTTACGACCCCTTCAGATGTGGGTGGTGAAGAAATTGAACTAATCACTTCTGCAGGTCAGGTCTCTAGATGAAAATCATCATCTGAAGAATTTGTTGGAGACCTGAGGAAATGATTGATAGGACGCAAGCTAATATTGATGAAATAGAAATATTTCACACGTCTTTATAATTCTGTTATGATGAAATTCCTATCTGATGAAATTGATATCATATTCTTCAAATCTGAAGCATATGAGATGGTAAGCTGTACTAATTCATCTGTAGGATGACAAACCCAAGAGTACTGAGTGGGTTCTTGATAGTGGCTACACACATCACATGACTGGTGATAAAAGCTTGTTGATGAATATACCACTAATTCCATCACCTCTGAAGCAAATCACATATGCTGACAAAGGTAAAAGCAAGGTATTGGGACTTGGCAAAGTGGCTATTTCCAAGGATAGGCATATGGACAAAGTGATGCTTGTTGAATCCCTTGGATTTAACCTCATGTCAGTCTCGATGCTTTGTGATCTTGATATATTGTTATCTTTGGTAGATATAGATGTGTTGTGACCATGGAATCTGACAAATCCAAAGTCTTCGAAGGTGTCAGAAGAGGGGATTTGTACATTGTTGATTTCTCTACAGGTCCTCAACCAGCCACTTGCTTACTAGCAAAAACCTCAGAAGGGTGGTTGTGGCATCGAAGACTCGGTCATGCAGGCATGAGGAATTTGCACACGCTCACGAATAAGAAGTATGTCATCGGCATCGAATCAGTCAAATTCCTCAAGGATCATCTCTGTGGTGCATGTGAATCTGGGAAAATGACGAGATCCAAGCATCCCTCGAAGACTATCATGACCACTAGTCGTCCATTCGAATTACTTCACATGGATCTATTTGGACCTACTCACTATGCCACATTAATAAATGCAGCATCTTTATATGGCTTCGTCATAGTTGATGATTATTCCAGATATACATGGGTGCATATCATCTTATATAAAACTGAAGTGCATGAAATCTTCAAACGATTTTCTCCAAGGGCCTCGACGAACTTCGGCATCAAGATCAAACATATCAGGAGTGATAATGGAACAGAGTTCAAAAACACTGGTCTTGATGATTATCTTGATGAACTTGGTATTACTCACGAATTATCTGCTCCTTATACTCCTCAACGGAATGGTGTCGTCGAAAGGAAGAACAGGACTCTGGTTGAGATGGCAAGAACCATGCTTGAAGAATATCAGACTCCTCGTCATTTTTGGCCTGAAGCAATCAACACTGCATGCCATATCATCAAGAGGGTATATCTTCACAAATTCCTCAAGAAAACCTCATATGAACTCCTCACTGATAAGAAACCCAATGTAAGTTATTTCAAAGTCTTCGGTGCAAAATGTTGGATTAGAGATCCTCACCATAGCTCAAAATTTGCACGTAAAGCACATGAGGGTTTTATGCTCGGTTATGGAAAGGACTCGCACACCTACAGAGTCTTCAACAACTATCACAACAAAGTTGTTGAGACTGTGGATGTGCAGTTCGATGAAACTAATGGTTTGCAAAGAGAGCAATTGCCTTCTGATCCAGATAAGCTGTCTCCTGAGGAAGCAATAAAGCTCAAACCTACTGAAGACATTGTTCCCACTGAGGAAATTGATGAAGAAATCACCCCCATCACTGATGAAAATCAAGAAGGTGCTCCTGAGGAAAATGCTCCAGAACCAATTCCTCAGCCCAGACGAAATCCTCAACCAGCTCATCCGAGGATTACAAATGAAGTGGAACTTGACAAAATCCTCAATGACATCAACGCGTCAGGTCCTCTCACTCGCTGAAAAGCTTCACACTTAGTTAACTTTTGTGGGCATTTCTCCTTTGTATCTATCACAGAACCCTCAAAAGTTGTTGAGGCTTTCCTGGAACCGGAGTGGATCCAAGCTATGCAAGACGAACTTCTTCAATTCAAGCTGAATGACGTATGGGAGCTCGCCAAATGACCAGATCCTCGCAAGCACAATATCATCGGAACCAAGTGGATTTTTCGAAACAAGCAAGATGAGGATGGTCAAGTGGTGAGGAATAAGGCACGACTTGTAGCCCAAGGCTACACCCAGGTTGAAGGAATAGATTTCGATGAAACTTTTGCACCTGTTGCTAGACTTTAAGCTATTCGAATACTACTTGCTTATGCTAATCATCATAACATCATCTTATATCAAATGGATGTGAAAAGTGCATTCCTCAATGGTAAGCTTGAGGAAGAAATATATGTTGCTCAGCCCCAGGTTTTGAGGATCCAAAGAATCCAGACAATGTCTTCAGACTCAAAAAGGCGCTCTATGGTCTCAAGCAAGCCCCTTGGGCATGGTATGATACATTGAAGGAATTCCTCATGAAGAAAGGCTTCAAACCTGGTTCACTCGATCCAACTCTTTTCACTAAATCCTATGATAGTGAGCTATTTGTGTGCCAGATATATGTCGATGAAATTATATTTGGCTGTACTGACAAACGATACAGTGATGAATTTGATTACATGATGAGTGAAGAACATCAGATGTCTATGATGGGGGAGCTGAAATTCTTCTTAGGTCTTCAAATTCGTCAACAACGCAATGGAATCTTCATATCACACGAGAAATACCTCAAGGATGTTCTGAGGAAATTTGACATGCATGAATGCAAAGGTGCCAAGACTCCAATGCCTACCAACGGCCACCTCGGCACTGAAGAAAATGGTAAAGAATTCGATCAGTAGGTATATCGCTCTATGATTGGCTCTTTATTGTATTTATGTGCATCTAGGCCAGATATAATGCTTAGTGTTTGCATGTGTGCACGTTTTCAAGCAAAACCGAAGGAATCACACCATAAGGCTGTGAAGCATATTCTTCGATACTTAGCTCACACACCTACACTAGGATTATGGTACCCCAAGGGCTCAAATCTTCATCTGGTAGGGTATTCCGATTCTGACTATGCTGGTGACCGTGTGGATCGCAAGTCAACATCTGGCACATGCCATTTCCTCGGAAGATCACTAGTTTGCTGGTCCTCAAAGAAGCAGGACTGCGTATCACTCTCCACTGCCGAAGCTGAGTACATTGCTGCTGGTTCATGTTGTGCTCAATTGTTGTGGATGAAGCAAACCCTCAAGGACTACGACATCAACATGAAGAATGTGCCTCTCTACTGTGACAATGAGAGTGCAATCAAGATTGCATACAACCCGGTACAGCACTCGAAGACCAAGCACATCCAGATTCGTCATCATTTTCTTCGGGACCATGTCCTCAAGGGCAATATCCTCATCGGCCATGTGAAGACTGATGATCAACTAGCAGATATCTTCACTAAGCCCTTGGATGAGAAAAGGTTTTGCAAGTTGCGGTGTGAGCTAAATATCTTAGAATCTTCAAATGTTTTGTAAAAACAGGCACACATCCTAACACTTATGCAAAATTGATGACTTAGATGTGCAACACATGATGAATCGATTTTCTTCAACTAATGAAGAATATCACTCTGAGTGTGAAGAAATCAACGAAGAAATTGATTCTCAGGGTCCTACGACAATTGTACGCGGCGTTTGTAATCAACATTCTTATATGGTGGGTCACGCCACCGCCAAACGTGAAATTCCTTAGTTGATTTTCTTCAAAGTTTCATATCTTCAAAATTTGATTTTCTTCAAAACAATTGTTCCTCAAAATCGTTTTCTTCAAAACTGAAATTCATCATAGTGATGATTTATCGCAAAATCCTCAAGTTATACAAATCTTCAAAAACACTTGATGATTTTCGTTTACCTAGATAGACTGTGAGTTCAAGTCCTCAACAACATTCACTTATAGCTATTTCTTCAATTTGATATTTCATCTAAGTGAATGTGATCGGACCCTACTTTCCCTCTGTGCTACTCTCACCAGTCTATTCAATTCTTCATATGCGTTCTACTTGAAACTTTGTTCAAAATCCTCACTACATTCTTGTGAGCTGATGATTTTGTAACAAAATCCTCAAATCTTCAAAAATGTTTTTTAATAGCACAGTAACTGAACCCCACTTTCCTCGTTCGGATAACCACGATCTCCATGATCTCCACCGCTTCTCTCGTGAGCTACACGTGTCCTGCGGATTTGTAGAGGCAGGGGCTATTTGGTTCGATATTTTCACGCCAACAATTACCACATGGCTATAAATATGTCCCCATCTCCCTCGGTAAAATCTTCTTTGTTCCATCGCTCTCTTACTACAGCAAAGCTCAAAACCCTAGCGCCACCGCGGGAAGTCTCGACGCCGGTGAAGAAGAGCTTCACTGCCTCGACTTTTCCATCACCGGAACCACGCCGGAGTCGGACCATCCTCATCCGCCGCCGCCGTAGACGTCCTCTGCTGCCGAGTTAGGACGCATTGGACATGCACCGAGAGAGCTTCTCCTGCTACTCTTCTCTGTTCTTCGTGCGCGCCATCTAGGGTAAATAAAAACCCTATTTTTACAGGAAGTTTGATCTACTAGTTTACCTCTGAGATGTGAAATCTGTTTTTCCTCAAGAATCCATCCGTTACTTTTCTTCAAACACTGCCTATCCCCAAACTATTGATGAACTTCACTAAGAATCTAAGATTTTCACGAGATTCCTCAGTTGTGCGAATTTTTGGATCTGTACAACTCTGGAACCCAAGAACAGTATGCTTAGGCAAATTTCTCAACCACTGGTCAAATTCCTCAACTGTCAAAATTTTTCATTTTCTTCAAATCTGAGAACGCATATGACCTCTCCAAATTCCTCGCAACTATACTCTGTTCACAGGTACACACATGTCAGCTGATGAATCTCTCGGTTCTCATCAAATTAACTCATTTGCAGCGTTTCTGGAAGAAAATCTTCAAGTCTCATCAGAATCCTCAAGAGTTCAATCTCATCAGCAAAATCCTCACCTGAAGAAAATGGAGGATGAAAGGAAGCAAAAGGGAGGCAAGAAACTTGAGCAGAACACTGCCATAGATATCCCTGAGGATATATACCTGGATTATTGCACTCCTGATGAAAATGAAACTATGCCCAAGAGAAAGATTCAGCTTCAGAAGATAGAACGCCGATGGGCTAAGGAGTGGAAGGAGTACATATTCGTCACTCCCAAATATGTGAAGAAATTCGCTCTGAAGCCTCCTGGCAAACGGGCTCCACTTGAGGACTTTCAAGCAGCAGATCCCTCAAGCCTCAAAACACTTGATGATTATCCTGATGAAAAAGCAAAACACTTGTCAAAGCTCAAGAAGCAGGCAGAGGCTGCTGTGAGGAAATTCAACGAATCATCTGCTGATGCTTCAATTGTCGCTACTTCCTCTGCTACTGAGACTTCTGGTACGGAAATTCCTCAACAAAAGTCTGTGCCACCAAAACCAAAGGCTTCAAAGCCTCAAGAGAAAACAGCTCCAGCATCAGCACCAAAACCATCAGCGCCAAAACCCTCAACACCAAAATCCTCAGCACCACCACAGGCTTCAAAACCTGAACAGAAGCCGGTAGTGAAGCCACTGCCAGCTGCCTCTAGCTCCTCACTCCCATCTGCAACAAGCTCGGAGACAAAGTCTTCACCAACTCCTCTGAAGACTAAGGTGACTGCTGGGAGAGGAACAAGACCCAGCCCAAGCAAAATCATCACGGTCCCTTCTGCATCAGAAGGTAGTGATGAATTTGATGATGAAACTCTGCAAGCAACGATCAGAAACAAGCGAGAGAGGGTAGCTCAAGCTTCTGGCAGCTCCATTCCTCTGGCCATGGACCCAAAAGTCCTCCTCGACTACATCAACATTTGGTATGAGGACCCCAACACTCCACTTGATGACTTGAAACTTCCCCCAGGCATCAGCCACATGGTGGCCACATTCATCAACGAGGCCAAGTGGAAGGAGCAGCAAGCCAAACAGGCCAAGGTTGCTAAGCTCAAAAGGGAGAAATTCCTCAGGCAGAATCTCCTCAACCTGACGCCTGATGCACTGGTGTCAACACAGGCTGAGTTGAAGACTTTGACAGATAAGTACTCCAAGCTTTCTGACCGTCAAAGTCTCAAAAGAAGTTTCATCAAACTTGCCACTCAAGCTGTTGACAACTACAACAAGAAGGTTGCCCCTCCAGTACCATCTCCTCAGCCTCTGATTGAAGAACCAGCTGATGAAACTGCTCTTGCTGAGGAAATCCCTCAAGGAAGCCGTGTGGATGAACCGGCAATTGAGGAAATCACCACGGAAAATCCAGCTGATGAATCTGCTACAGCTGGTGAGACTGACTCTGCTCCAGCTGCTGCTTCAAAGCCAGCTGATGAATCTGTTCCAGTTGTTGCTTCAAAGCCAGCTGATGACTCTGTTCCAGCTAGTTCCTCAAAGCCAGCTGATGAAAATGTCTTTGCTGAGAAAACACCTTCACCAAAAGCTTCAAAGGTGAAGAAGATGACTCCGTCTGCATCAGACGTGAAAAAGACAAGGGCTGCTGAAAAGGAAGCCAAGAAGAGAAAAGCCTCTTTAGCAGAAGAACACACCGAGGCCAAGCGCCTCAAAGCACTTGAAGAAAATGCTCCTCTGGATCTTGTGCCTCTTAACAGCGCTCCTTCTTACCAAATGGTTACCTTCGCAAGCGAAGACCAGGAGCAAGGGCCAGATGAGGAAATGAAGGATGCTGAATCTGAGGAACATACTGACGAGGAAATTCGCATTGACGACAATTCTCAGTCTTCCATCCTCATGAAGAAACTACACAAGGATCAGCTGCACCAACTGATGAATCTGGCTCCATCACCAAGCAAGCTGAGGAAGAACACACTGAAAATCCTCAGCCTGATGAACGTCACAGTCCTGAGCAAAATCCTCAACCTGAGGATCAGGCTGACCCAACTCCTCCTCCTCCTGAGCAAACTCCTCAAGCTGAGGCTCAAGATGAACCCATTCCTCCTCCAGAGGAAAACCCTCAACAGGATGCTCAAGTTGACGACCCTCCTCAGCCTGAGGCTCAGCCAGACCACATTCCTCAGCCTGAAGCACAACCAGAGCATGCTCCTTAGCCTGAAGCTCAAGCTGATGAAATTCCTCACCCTAAGGACCATGCTGAGGAAAATGCACCAGACCCTGACAATGCCTTCGTCGTGCTCAACCCAGAGTCTGCAATTGTTGTATCCCCTCAAGTCCAACAGCAAAACCTTCAGCCAATGCAGCGTCAACTGTTCTCCAAGCGACCAAAGTTTCAAAAGGAGTCCTTCTTTGAAGAATGCATGTTCGTCATCGGAGAAAATCCCTATGACAAGCCTCGCATCAGGCATCGGAAGTTTTGGACAAGGACACAGTTCAATTACTATGCCTCTGTGCTGTGTGAAAGAAACAAGATTTTCCATCACAGGCATATTCCTCATGTTGAGCTTGAAGAAATGCCATGCCTTGCTCCAGTCCTCAACGTCCTTCATGAAGCTGGAATCCTCCCAATGTGCTCGGATATCTGTGATTGGAACAGTGAGCTCATTCTTCAATTTTATGCAACTCTTCACATATCAGGAGATCCCACGGACATCAACACATGGGTGTTTGACTGGATGACGCAAACAACACACTACAAGGCTCGTGCCATTGAGCTACTGCATGAACTGCCAATATCAATTCCCTCAGAGCAGGCCGTGAAGCTTTATGATGAGCGTGAGCTGCCTAACAAGATGATGGAAGTCCTCATGAAGCCTTTGGCTAAGGGAAAACCACCAAGAAAAACCTTCCTCATCCATGAGCTCAAATATGAACCAAGGACTGTTTACAGAATCCTCTGCAGCATACTTGCGCCGATCAAGGGCCATGATGATGAAGAAGATGTCGTAGGCATCATGAAGAATATCCTCTTCAATATCATCCATGGTATTCCTATCAACATCCATGATTTCTTCTTGAGGACTTTGGCCGACAATGCAATGTGTCCTTCTGACCACAAGATATATGCTACATGGATCATGAGATTCATCAAAACAAGGTCAGGCATCAACTATCATGCTGATTTCAACAACCATGTTGGTTATATGCCTTCTATCAGGGTCAACAAGAAGACTTTCGAGCCTGTTGAAGGAAAAGGCAAGTTTGTCATTGATGAAGGCCGTAGGCCCCTTGATGGCCAATTCAGAGAGCCCGAAGCATATTCTTCATGGGATGATACTGAGACTCATCCTCCAAGTCCTGTTGCTCCTCGGGTATTGAATACCAGAGAGCTTCTTCTCAGTCTTCACCAGAAGGTGGATCGGAATCACAAGTGGGTCAAACGCCAGTTCGGTGCCATTGTGAAAACCCTCAATGAAACACAGAATGCTATGAAGATTAACCATCATTATCTTCATGAGGTCTTTGATCGCACCTAGGCTACACTTGCTCATCTGAAGACTCCGGCAGAACTTGAAGAATTGGAGTTTGTGCGAGACTTTGACTGGCCGTGGCCACCAAAGAAGAAATTCAGGCCAATCCCAGCTCCAGACCTTGAGGACAGTTCTTTTTCTTGATTCCGCACTGCTAAATCTGATGAAGAACAACAAGATACCGCCATCGGTCCAAGAAGGAAGACTGCTCCCAAGAATCCTCATGCGTCTTCATCAACTACCAAGGAGTGAAAGTCTTCACGGGCGTTAGTCCTCAGTTTTTCCCTTTTTGTCACCTGATGACAAAGGGGAGAAACTTTGAGAGTTAGTCTTCACGCGGGATATTTTGGGGCTTATGCACTATATTTAAGTTACAAACTATTGGCTCTTCTGAAGTGTTTATGTAATGAGTTGTAACTTAAGCCCGATGGTACTCTGACGCTTTTGAACGTTTTTCTTCGCATGCTTATTCCTCAAAATTTTAATGCACGCATGCTGGAATTCGTCAGATACCATTTTTCATCATGCATCCTCAACTTCTTCATACTATATGTCGTATGTATGCATGATTTACAAGACTCAGGGGGAGATCTCCATGATATAAATCATCAATGTGCATTCGCTGTGAAAAGCAAAATCCTCAAGATATGCACATCTTCAGGGGGAGTCTCTCTGAATCTTGATTTCAAATTCCTCAAATGAGTATTTACACTTCATATTTTTATCCATGTTGAACACTTAACCTAATTGTCATCAACCACCAAAAAGGGGGAGATTGTAAGTGCATCTAGTGCCCCTTAGTGATTTTGGTGGTTTGAAGACTTATAGGTTAAGTATCTAATGCGTTCATGAGTGTACACAGGATCTATAAGTCGCTGAGGAGTTTGAAATATTCTATGAGTATCGACCCCTAAAAATGTATATCTTCGGTTGAAGAAATTGGTCTAAAGCTGAAGATTTGAATCGCGAAGAATTTGCAATGAAATTGATATTCCTCATGAAGATATTGAAATTGAGGAATTCAGTGTGTCCTGAAGAAAATCATTCTGAAGACTTTGAAGCATGAAGATTTACTCTTTCTGTTTTATTTTCTTCACACTTGAGTAATAGGAACACCGTACTGTTAAAGGGGGTCGAGGTAACACATTGGAATGAATTTCCTCATGATGCTCAACCCAAGCCTAATCCTACCAAAAGCCTCAAGTGAGGAATATGCGTGACATGAGGACTCTCACAGTTGAGGGTCCCGACCGTTTCGATAGCCACGCCACATCATTGGTCTTATCCACACCAACGGTCATATTAGTTAAGGGCATTAATGTCAAATCATGTCGGGATGCTCCCAGGCTATAAATAGCCGCCCCCACAATCATTAGCTGGTTGGCTGCTCCGTTAGAAGCTGACACTTGTCATAAGAGCAAACCAAATTCCTTAGAGTCTTCGAGAGTAATTCATCAGTGAGGAAATACCCCAAACACCAAACCACAAACGGAAAACCAAGTGATTGAGCATCACTGAAGAAGTTGTTCCTGTGTGGGACTGAAGTATTTTACCATTGAGGACTGTGCATCCTCGAGACGGTTAGGCGTCATGGTCTAGAGCAATCCAGCAGTCAATTGTGGATCGCCGGGTGACCAAGTTTGTGAGGGTTTGGAAGTCTGTCCTGAAGACTTACCGCGAGTGTTGGGCGACGATTGTGTGTTCTTAGCCCAAGGAGAATACGGTAGGGACCGTGTGTCCCGGGACTGTGTGTCTTTTGGTTTCAATACCAAGCCGCTCCAAACCAGATGTACAAATGTCACAGCAGTTGGAACTGGGTCATCAACTACTGTCTCCGCTGTGAAACGGGTTCTAATTCCTCAACTCTTTATATTCCTCAGATTATGTGTTGATGATTTTCACTGTCACTGTTTGAAGAATTTGCTGAAGACTTTCTCTGAAATTCCTCAACCCCAAATTCTTCACGCAAGTTAATCCTCATATGTTTTCTGCGTGCTTGCTTACTGTGCAATCTGTTTTCACATTCCTCATCCTAAAAAACTGCTGTAGTGAAACTTTGCACTCCTGATCCTTTACTGTTTCCACTGTAAGTTAGTCATCAGTGAGGAATTTCCTCAAAAGGAATTTCCTCAGTGATGAAATTCTAAAAATCTCCTATTCATCCCCCCTCTAGTCGATATAACGCACTTTCAGGGATACACCATCTCCTGAAGTGGGCGGTCCTCAAAGTTTACGAGATGATGGATGCTTCCGAAGGCAAATTTTTACGAGATGTGTCAAGTTAACTGCATGGGCAGTCCTCAAAGTTTACGAGATGTGTCAAGTTGGTCCCAGATCTATGAAAATGCACGTCATGGTGGATTCTTTTGCGGATTAGGTTCGTCCAAATATTATGTCGATGGCAAAATTGCTCGTTTTGATGGATGTGAAGCACACACTTGGTCGCCTTTGTGGCTTAGGGATTTTATGCAGCAGCTCAGATATTCTCAGTCAGCAAATTATAGTTTGTACTGGCTGCTGCCTGGAAAGAACCTAGGTACAGGCCTCCGCATTGTCGACAGTGACACTGACACTCTAAGCATGATCGTTGTGGTTCCAAAGTTTCTGTTTTTCCAGTTGTTTGTCGGCCACAAAGATATGGCATATCACAATGTACTCGATGTCATTCAACTTACTGGCACACCAAATCTTTCTTCAATGCTGAGCCCCAATTATGCTACATGTAATGTACAAAGTAGCAGTAGCAGGGTTCCACCAATGCAACAAGAGAAGCAGCAACAGAATGTTGGGCATGAGCCTAGAAGAAGCGAGCGGAGAAAAGCAGCAGAAGGAGAAGCTCCCATTGGCTTAGATAGTGGCAGTGAAGACACTGATTGCGACTCGGACTGGGTTGACTCTGACAATGAGATTGGAGCAGATGATGATGATCTATTCAATGAGTGGGTGGATGAAAAATTGATGAAATCAAAAAGAACAAATATCAACTGGAGCAGGACAGTGACTATGATATAGATTTGAAGGAGTTGGAAGATTCTGACCTGGAACCTGCAGATTCAGGTGATGATGTTGTAGTAGTTGACAAGAAAGGAAAGAAGAAAGTAATGAAGAAAATGAAGCTCAAAAGGTGGAGGCCAGAGAACACGAAAGAAGTGGAATTCTACATTGGCATGGTGTTTCTGTCTGTTGTTGAGCTCAGAGATGCAATTCAAGAGTATATTATCAAGCAAAGGGTGCAGGTACACTACAAGAAGAGTGATTTGCAGAGGGTCAGGGCCTGCTGTATGGGAGAGGGATATTGTCCTTGCTACTTGTATGATGCACCTGACAGCGGGACTAATTCATGGATAGTGAAGAAATATGTGGGAGAACACCAATGTGTTAGGGAATGGCAGCTGAAGCAGTTCACAACCAAGTATTTAGCTGCCAAATACCCGGAATCTTTTAGAGCAGATGACAAAATGTCACTCAAGAATTTTAAAAATGTTGTGCAAGCAGATTTCAACATGGAGCCTAGTAGAAGCAAGCTTTCAAAGGCTAGAAGAATTGCATTGCAGAAGATACATGGAGATGAGTTGGAGCAGTATAATTTACTCTAGGATTTTGCTGCTGAAATTAGAAGATCTAATCCTGGGAGCACTATGTTTGTTAGTGTAAAAGATGGACTGTTTGAAAACTGCTACATGTCATTAGATGCATGTAAGAGGGGGTTTTTGGCAGCATGCAGGCCCATTATATGTACTGATGGGTGCCATATCAAGAACAAGTTTGGTGGAGTGATGTTGACAGATGTTGGTGTTGACCCAAACGATTGCATATTTCCTATAGCCATTGCAATTGTGGAAGTAGAAGATACCAATAGTTGGAAGTGGTTTCTAAGCACATTGAAACAAGATTTAGGCATAGAAAGTACAAGGGCATGGACTCTGATGAGTGACAGGCAGAAGGTAAAATCCTGATTATATTTGTTTACTTGTTGCCCTGTTTATTGCCCTGCAGTGATCCTAGAGTGTGGACTGTTATTTATGCTTATTTGTGGATTGTTATCTGCAGGGATTGATAAATGTTGTAAATGCATTGTGGCCTGATGCACAACACAGATTTTGTGTAAGACACCTGCATCAAAACTTTGCTAAGAACTGGAAAGGTGACATCTTCAAAAACAAATTGTGGCAAATTGCAAGAGCTACCCGTGAGGCAGATTGGCAGAAGTACATGGAGGAGATGAAGGTGCTGGATGAAAAAGCATGGCAGTACTTGGATGCAATTGACCCAATATATTGGTGCAAAGCTTTCTTTGATACACTTTCAAAGTGTGACTTGTTACTGAACAATAGTTGTGAAGTGTTCAACAAGTGAGTACATTTGATCTCAGTTAACTGTAGCATTTCAGTAGTTGTAGCTGTTCAGTAACTCTATCTTTTCATAAATTCCAGGTATATTCTTGATGCTAGAGAAATGCCCATTGCTACTAGTGTGTTAAAGATCAAGGACTAGTTAATGACTAGATTTTACACCAAGGCTTTAGAGCCAGAGGAGTGGTGTGGAAGCATCTGTCCAAAAATTAAGAAAAAGTTAAACAAAAATATTGACTAGTCCAACAATTACCAAGCACTACCTGCTGCTGCACACATTTTCAAGGTTATGGGGCTGCATGGTGAGTATGAAGTGAACTTGCTGAAACTAGAGTGCACATGTAGGGCATGGCAGCTATCTGGCTTTCCTTGCAGACATGCATGTGCATGTTTAAGGCATGAAAGGATAAAGCCAGAAGAGGTGGTGAACTCATGTTATAACATTGCTGCATTCAAAGCTGCATATGGTCAAGTGATAATGCCCTGCAGTGATCCTAGAGTGATCCAATTCAGATAGTGCTACCAGATGACGAACCAGAAGAAGCTCCCCATATGACACAAACTAGACAAAAACTACCAGTCAAGAAAAAACCAGTGCCACAATCCAGGAGAAGTGCTTCCAGTGTTGTTGCATCCTCATGCACCCTTGATTTGTCCACAACTAGTATCATTGACATTATCCAAGAGCAGGTGAGTGCATATAACAAGTCCTGCAATTCTGCAAGAACAACTAGTATTTAATGTCCCATTTTCCTTTTCTTTCTAGACTGCATCCACTCAGCAATCTCAGACTCAAATTCCATGTCCTCTACCTGAGAGCCAGTTTATTGCAGGTTGTAGAGATGCTCTACCCCCTCCCGGGTCAACAACTGCAACACTGGGCTTGAAAAGGAGGAAGAATGTGCCCACCAAGAAGAAAGAGAACATAGTCCCTTAGCTGTAGATGATGAGTGACACATAGTTTGGACATGGTTTACCTTTTGGCTAGAAACTCTAGTGAAACTCTAGTGAAACCTGATGGTTAGGATATATTTTGAATGGTGGTTTGTACTGAAACCTGATGTCAAAATGTGGTGACTGGTTTCACACAAACCATCAGTGCACTTCTACATTATGTGTAATGTGGATTTGCAAAGTATCGGATGTCATTGCAAGTTCCTGAAAATCATTGTCGATACATAGTCTTATTCATTGCAAGTTCATGATACATAGTCTGCGACATCGAAAGAGATCACATTCTTGCAATCAACAACACCAAAGTAGTAACATTCATTGCAAGTTCCTGATACATAATCTACTTAGCTACAACCACATACAACATTATTGCAATCAACAACACCAAAGCAGTAATCACAGTCCTACACAGCACAATTAACTGATCCATCTTATTCAGAAATTGTTCCATTTTCGGAACCAACTGGTTCATCTTCAGTCCAGTGCCTACTTCCACCAGCGATGAATGCATTTGCGATTAGGAAATCAACATAGCTGTCCTCCCCATCTTCCTAGTGGTAGTGATTGCAAGGATTCACCCCCTTCTTCAGAAAGAAAAATTCAAAAAAAATCAATGGATGCAATCAGCATTCAAATCCAAATGAAAACCCAAATTTTGTTGTGAGAAACTTACACCATGATTAGGGCACTTGTAGAACACACGTCCTGGATTAGCTTCTGATCTGGAAACACACCGAACCGTGCGACACATTTGACAACACGGAAACGGAACTAACGACAGCGGTGACCCGAGAGGTGCAGGTCGTCTGGGTCCTAAAGCTACTGGGAGCGGTGCAACCAACGAGGAAGCCTTCAATCTCTTGCCACCCGACGAGCTTCCGGCGAGAGACATGGCGGTTGGAGAAGAGAGCCGAGGGAGAGCAAACCTAGGGACTAGGGAATAAAAATACAAAGTCTTATAAGGGTTCGGATGAAAATATCCACGACTCAGACGAGAAAAGGACCTGAAATGAATCACTTACGTAACATTTAGGACCCAGACGTGCATTTTCATAGGTTTGGGACCAACTTGACACATCTCATAAACTTTGAGGACCGCCCATGCATTTAACTCATGGAACCGCCCAAGTCATCGTCGGCGGGATACGCCTAACAACAGTACAAAGACATGGATGCTTTCGAAGGCAATTTTTTTAAACTAGAGCATCGTTGGGAATTCCTCAAAAACTGCGACAAGTGGGCGTTGATTGACACAGAATCCCCACCGAAGAGAGGTTCATTTACGGACATGGATGAAGATGAAGATGATGATGGCCCAAGAAACTTGAACAAGCCCGATGATGACAAAAAGACAAAGGAGAAGATCAAAAGGGAACATAAGCATCAACCTTGTGGGACAAGATAGATTCCATGCTGCAACCAAATGAGGTATTGCTAGCGAAGTCTTTGGAGGCAAATATACAGTTGGCCGAGAAGAGGGCGCGAGAGAAGCAAGAGAGGTGGAAATTTCTCAAGGAAGTTGAGGAGAAAAAACACGTGCCGCTGACAACAAAACCATGCTCAACCGCCTTGTCGAAGAGAACAGGATCATGACTTTGAACCGCAATGACATGGACAATAAGAATGGCATGATATGACAAGGAGAGAAATCTTGAAGAGGAGGATGCTTGCATGTTACAATGGCGGCGATGATTTTCGCTACCGGAGTAGGGACAAGTGCTGGAGTAGGAACAAGTGCAGGCGATGGATTCGGGGGAGTCGATGGATTCGGGGGCGGCGATGACCTCGATGGTGCAAACTCAAGAACAACCATGATGCATAAAGTCCTTTTGCGTTTGTCTTTTAAACTATGCTTTCATTTCGCGCGCGAACTATGTTTTATTGTTTAAATTCGAACTCATTTACCGAAATCGCTGTCAAATTCCAACTATGTTTTATTTGAAGGTTTTCTGGTTTGCGGGTCGACGTGGTGGCGCCCGAGCAGACCCCGCATTGACGACCCGTATAATAGCATCTTCTGCGAATATACTTTTATATGGGTCCGTTTTGAGGGGTCTGCCTTTGTCCGCATCCGTGCCGGTCCGTATAAACCATTTTTGGCGAATTGTAAACATTTTTTACGGATCGGCATTATAGAGGGTCTGCTAGTGATGCTCTTACCATGCTTTATTCAACTAGAACTAATAGTGGCAGGTACGTAAAGTTTGGGGGATGTAACAGCCACAAGTGGCGTCCTGAATCAAAATTTACTCATCATGAACTTCCCAGATATGTTCTCTCTTTTCATGCAAGATTTGTGCTTCTTCAAATTCAGCCATCAGACGCAACCCGGCGACACGCCGGCGAGAGCACCGAGCCGCAACCCGGGAGCCCGTCGACGCCGTCACCACGACAGCAGCCACCGGCGACGCTGCGCCATTAGAAGCAAAGCACGCACGCAGAGGAGCCTCTGGATGGCTGGAAGGGGGCGCCACCCCGCCCCGATGCGTCGACTAGAGCACCGGGCCGCAGCCCATGGAACCGCCGCCGCCGTCGCCTCGGCAACCGCCACCGAAGACGCAGCCCTGGAAGCACCGCCGTTGTAGCCATCACGTCGCGTCGCAGGAGGGCGAGCCTCCCTCCCCCACGAGATCCTGTCGCGGGGCAAGGAGATACCCCGCCGCCGCCATCCATCGCGTGGACTTCGTCCGGCGACCTCCTCCGACGGCGACGAGGAAGAGTCGGAGATGGGAGAGGGGCCAGCGGCGGCTCGATCTAAGGTTCTGCCCGAGCCGCCCCTAGAGGCGATGCGGGGGACGGGGGATTTTTTTGACCCAGGAGATCAGTTGTACTACTTCATACTCCCTCTGTTTCTAAATATAAGTCTTTTTAGAGATTTTACTAAAAGACTATATATGAAGTAAAATGAATGAATCTACACTCTCTAAAATATGTCTATATACATTTGTATGTAGTTTTTAAGTGAAACATCTAAAAAGACATATATTTAGGAATGGAGGGAGTACAATCCTAAGTTTGGTGCCTGCATGGTTGGCTGTTGTGATATTCAATTTGGCCATAAACATGGTTCACTTTAAGTTGTAGTGTTGCACTGCTTTTGACTGGAATACTTTACTTGCTTCAGTTTCTCTTGAGCCTTTTCAGTACCAGATCTGCTTTGTCGCTAAGGCATTTGTCGCGGATATTTTAAAATGTATGTTGAGCTACAATTTATTTATTTATTTTGATAGTTGTGTCATTCTGGCACATAACAGTCTGAAGCGCAGGATGGTGAAGCACAGACTGTTAAAAAAAGACTCAGTGTGTGCCATTTGATCTGATTGCCAACCATATGTGTGCCATTTTACCTAAGCAAAGGAAAAGTGTGTTCTTCAGTGAAGTGCCAAAGAAAAGAGTGCAAGATGTTTTGCTGCAAGGCATTGTTGAACGACGTTCTCAGGATTTACTACCTTTTTCTGTTGTTGTACGGCGTTCTCAGGATTGCTGTATGGTCAGTCGCTGGCAGGATAGGGTGAGAAGAAAACGAGATGGTGTTTGGTTGCCTTCTACTCCCTCTGTAAACTAATATAAAAACGTTTAGATCATTATTTTAGTAATCTAAACGTTTTTATACTAGTTTACGGAGGGAGTACATTTTGTTTTGGGGGGCAAACAGGTTGCCTTGGACATGTTTCACATTAGTTTGTAGTGCTGCAATGTTCTTTTGTTTCCTGAGTAACCGTGCTGCAACGTTTTTTACTGGAAAGCAGGGCTTCAATTTCTCTCGAGCCTTTTCAGTGTCAGATCTGCTTTCTCACTGGTTTAAGGCATTTGTCGCGGGTTTTTAAAAAAAATATCTTGAGCTATATTTTTTATCTTTGTGTCAGTCTGGCACATGACAGTCTGAATTT
The DNA here is from genome assembly GCF_904849725.1 of Hordeum vulgare subsp. vulgare. Classification (NCBI taxonomy): domain Eukaryota; kingdom Viridiplantae; phylum Streptophyta; class Magnoliopsida; order Poales; family Poaceae; genus Hordeum; species Hordeum vulgare. The sequence goes on along the minus strand of NC_058518.1, from coordinate 481,471,942 downwards.
CAGGATGGTGAATCACAGACTGAAAAAAAAACTCAATGTATAACATTTGATCTAATTGCCAACCCAACGTGTGACATTTTATCTAAGCAAATGAAAGGTGTGCTCCTGAGTCAAGTGCCAAAGAAAAGAGTGCCGTTTTATCAAATTCCTCGATAACGGCCGCAATCAGGACACACAACCTGAACGGAACGACAATATATGCTGCCAGATAGGAGGAACAGAAGATGAAACAGCCAGCGGCCAAAAATGCTGGATAATCAGAGGAGGTATCCAATCCCCATCGATATCAAGTCTCACATACAAGACTGCCTGCCTGCATCCCCTGGAATCTTGTCCCTAACCATATGCTAAATCGGAACATGCTAACTATCCTACTTCTCCCTGGATAAAGAAAAACATCCGAAAAATAAACTCGCTAGCTCTCATTTGCACCGCAATACCTGCCATCTAATCATTTCCTAGGGTTTACTTCTGTCGTCGTCGCCAATCTTTCCTGCACCTTGTCTAGCTCGAGCATGAAGCCACCGCATTTCGCACCGTCCATGCATATCCCCTTGCCAATGCCCGCCATTTTACCCAACAACATCGCACATCTCATTTTGTTTTCTGCTCTCTTCGAGCATTTCTTCTCATGCTCCTTCAGCCGCTCCTCTCTGAATTCACGGGCCCATCTTGGCACTATATACTGCGCTGGTATTTCGGTGACTCCGAGCTGCGTGAAAACTCTGAATATGTGGCAGCATAAAAACCCATCCCTGGTAAACTTTGCGCATTGGCATTTGAATACGTGGGTGCCAGGTTCAGCTAGCACTTCGAAAGAGTTTCTGTCAAACTCCGGGTTCTTGTAGTTGAAGACCTTTTCAAGTCTGTAAGCCGATCCTCCTCGTATCTCATAAGCGTTGAGCGCCGTAGAACAGTATAGCTCTTTCTGTACTCTCAGAAATATTTGCCTCGTGTATATGCGCGCTGCATGCCTTTCTATTGGCTGCATGGAGAAGTATGCCGGTTCAGTTGCTGGCTGCAATGTATCCTCTTCCTCTGTTTTCACTATGCTCTCTTGTATTCTCTCGTATTGCTCGATAAACTTCTCGACACTGTCCTGAAGAAGCACATTGTCTTTGAATAATAAGTTTGTCCTCTCAACATGTCCAGCTGACTCGACAAATGGATAGAAATCTGCTTGGAAATAGATAGGCACCCAGCGTTTCCTAATTTTCCACATCAGTCGGAGGTACTCATTTTCACTTGCATCGTATCTTTCAATGAGCACAGCCCAACCTTCTTCAAATTCCTTTTCTGTCAGTGAGTTGTCTACCAAGCCATGCAGCTCTGCATTCATGTTGCCCCTTGCTGCCATGAAGGCTCCTAGCATTTCCTGTGCTTTTCGCATCACACTGAACTTGCAAAGCCTGGGCCTTACTTGTGGCATGACCTCTGCAATTGCTTTCACCATACCTTCATCTTGGTCGATTATGATTGTTTTTGGCAGTTTCCCTCCCATCACATGCAAGAAAGTTTGGAACATCCATTTGAAGGTTTCAGCTTTCTGATCTTGTAGCAAGGCACATCCAAACACAAGGATTCTCCCATGATTATTCATTCCAATGATAGGGGTGAAAGGCATATTATGCCTATTAGTGCTATAGGTAGTGCTAAACGATATGAAATCCCCAAAAATCTCATAATCTAGTTTCGACCTTGCATCAGTCCAGAAAAGACTCCTAACTATGTTATCTTCATCTTTTTGCATGGTGTAGGAAAATCCTAGGTTCCGCAGCTCCAGTTCTTTGAAGCGCTTCAATGCGGTTTCAACATCTGAATTTTCTTTTCTCCATTGGTCTACACACTGTGAATTGCTCGTATCTTTCTCTTTTGATGATGATACATTTCCAAAGTTGCTTCTCATTCTCTGGAAAATATTCATAGCTTTCCTTGGATTTACCCTACTTTGTTGCAGAACTCTTAGAAATAACTTCTCTTCACTTGACAAGTATTTGTGATCCAAAAAGAAACTCGTGAGCGATGGGGATGGACATAATGGATGATTGTGCTCGTGCTTAACTCCTGTGAACTCCCATTGCTCGTTATGGAGCTTCACTATCACCTTTGCTTGGCACTGTGAGCCCAAAACATTAACCTTCCTCTTCCTCTGCAGGTCCTGAGCTGGTTTTAATTTACCACTTCTGTTGCATAGTAGGTGAAACTTCTTTCTCTTGTAATTAGTTCCCCTCCTTGCTGCAAAACCAGTTAGCAGAGCATGTGTGCTATAGAAACGTTCTGCATCTTCAAGGGTAGGAAATTTCATTCCAACTTCCGGTGGTCTTGAATTCTCCAATGCCTCGATACTAGGGTAAAAACATTTTCCTAGTTCAGTATCTAACTCACTCCCAGAGCTGCTACCTGAATCGCTTCCACTGCTTGTATCATTGCTAGACAAATCATGCCCTTCTGTAACACCAAGTAATTGGTCTTGTCCTTCAGCGCTCTGCACTGCAGGGTCCGCCGAGTTGGTTTGTTTATGCAACATATCTGCCAACAGTCCTTGCACAGTTGTGCCAATGCCATTTGATGCATTTTCCTGCAGGCAAGAGAACAATCAATCTCTGTTAAGCCACAAGTAATGTCGTATTAAATTCCACTTGTTTGACAGAGAAGCAGTACTTGTTATGTTTCATTTGGTTTATGTACCTGATTAATTTGACCAATCGGCTGCAGACCTCCTTCGGGGTTTGCTTGTTCGCCGACGTGTTCCTGCGCAAGTAATCATTTATTCCCTAGTAAAACCAAGCATGATGGCATTCTCAAAGATGTAGTCAGCACAGTAGTGATGTTTTTTATTAAGGGAAATGGGTCAAAGGGAAGGTCCTCCCCGGTTTCTACCACCAGAAACCCGTAACGTTACCAACCACATGTGCTGAGCAGAGGCTCAACCGCAAAAGGAAAACACAATAATTTCGCCGAATACCGGAATCAGTTACTGGCAAACGCCATTGTTTCCCCCGTCAATTTACTGTCATGTGAAATGTGATACATGCTGCGAGAGCAATTCACCGTTTGTTTCCGATGACTGTGTATTTCTCTTGCAGCATATCATCAACAGAGGAACGCACATTGTGAGCAGACGCGTGCAAGCGATGATACCTTTTCCACGCGCAGCCCTGCTGCTCCTGGGTGGCTCGGCTCTACGGCCCGGTCCGGATAGGTCATCATCACAACCTGCGCCAATTTCGTGGAAGTTCATTTCCAACTGTGGTGGATACACGCACATACAGTCCAGGATTCCAGGCGAGGTACACACACACAAAAAAAAAAAATCCCCCCAGACAAACTTGATTGGTGACTGCGCATACTTGTTCGAAATTGGTTGCGGGAACAGGTCCCCCGAGGTCACCTGCTGCCTGCATCTGCGCATCGGCGGCGGCTCGCTGTTCCTGATTTGGGGGATTTGGCACCTGAAAAGAAAGAAAAGAAGCTGGTAAATATCGGCCGCCGCGCCGGCGCCGTGGTGGCTGTGCGGAGAAGAGGGAGAAGGAGGGGGGAGATCGAGATCCTCGAGGGGAGGCGAGACGAGAGGGATTGGCGCTGGACCTGTGCGTAGTCTGAGCGGCTGCGACCTGCGAGGGGACGAGCGGAGATGGAAAACGGCTGCGGGAGGGGAGGTGCGACGGACGGCCGGCCGGCCGCTGGATTGAGAATCGGATGGGAGGGAAGGAGGGGGAGAGAGAGAACAGTTCCAGGGGGGAGGATCGAGTGCGGCCCGTGTATATGCGGTGAACGTCCGCCCATTAGCTCGCATTTTCTTTCTTTTCGGGGGTTAATTAATGGCGGCCGCTACAAATCAATCGGAAGAAATCATCCGCCTGCCCAGCCGTCAGATCAACGCGCTGGTGGCCACTAGATTCAGCAACGCTATGACAACAGATCAGCTTTAATGCAATGGGGTGCCAATTTCATTGCAACACACGACGCAACGCAACCATAGCTCCAATGCGGCGTCGACAACATCTGGTGAAGCTTCATTGTAGCTCCGGCGAAGCTGCAACGCAGCAGCTACGGCGTTTTGCGATGCTCCATTACAACTCCGGTGAAGCTCCATTGCAGCGCCACCAACTGCATCGCACGTTCGGGCCGCCTGTGAAAGACGGCAACAACAGGGCACTGCGACGTCGATGGGTGATGCAACACAGCATGCGCCGGCACTGGCGAACGTGAATGTAGCGATGCGGGTTTAGGCCGACGACGAGCTCCTTTCCTGCTTGCATCAATGGCAGCCGCAACCATGGCGGGATTGCAGCAGCAGGGTGCCCGATGAGGCAGAGTAGCAGCATGCGGCCGTCGGCGACGGTCCCTCCCGGTTCCTAGGTGTGGTGATTGGTGGTACTCGTCATGGGTTTGATGGCCTCTCCTCTGTCATTGACGAACAAAAAAGAAAGGGGAAAAGGGAGAAAGCGAGTGGAGAAGAAAGATAGCGAGGAGATAAGCTTGGAGCGGTGGGTGGACTCACACGGACACGTGTTGCACACAGGAGACGGCTTAAGAGTGGAAGAAATCATCCACCTAATTTAAATCGTTTTTCTTAATTAATACTCCCTCGGTATCAAAATATAAATATAAGTCACTACTTGACACTACGACAGTGTCCAAAAAGTCATATATACACAGAGAGTAACGATTGATTATTTTCCTTTTCACTAGCTGGCGTGCAAAGTGGTCGGTTTAAAAATTCATCGGTACACTTGATAGGATGGCGGACGCGGTAAAAACTCGAAAGTACGAGAGAGAGAGAGAGAGATCGAATTACCCGGGTTTAGACCCTTGTATTAAAGTAATACCTTGCATCATGCTTCTGATTTGTATTCCTGGTAGAGCACCTCGTGTGAGGGGGTTACCATGAAACTATGTATTTGACTATCAAAGGTATTTTTCTAAATTACTACTCAGAGTTGAGTCTACATTGTAGATGGGAATGGCTAACTCTAGCTCCGCCTTATCTTTACCTTAATAATAAAGAGGCTATCGCTTTCGTCGGAAAACCCATCGAGGTGATTTTACAAAAAAGCCCTTACTGTTTATGACATTAAACTCGTAGTATATATTAAATATTTTTTTTAAATACTCATATCTTTTAAACCGTAACTCCAAATTTAACATATTATACATGGACTTTGATTAGAAAAATATGTAGAATTTAAATATGATATTATTTTATCTGTTAAACGTTTAATAAAAATACTATCTAGGGTGCAATCTTAATAAATAAGTTATTATTCGTCTTTCTTTCATACCGGTACTCATCCGGGTTGGGAATGAACACGTCAACAAAATCAGGATTAGAGATGAAACTGAAGGTCACTTGACTGATTCTTTGTACGTATTAAATCTACATGCAAGCCGTGTTAAAATAGAAGACCTGTGAAATTTTGAAAACTGCATTTTTGTAGGATAAGACCATCTTTATTTGTATCGTAACTATAAATTCTCAAATTATAGACAATTTTTATAAATTAAGAGCGTGTGCCGTATGATATTTCTTTCTCCCGTTGCAACGCATGGGCCATTTTGCTAGTATAGATAACAATGTTAGAGTTTACATAGGGATATAAACGATCCCATGTTGATGTCTTGGCCTGCACGTATGATGATCTTCCAGCTCTATTCGGGCCACCGGGCTCCCTCCTTTCATGGGGCTCCATCCAGGCCGCATGGCCCAATGGCAGGCATTCCCCTCAAGAGGCTACCCGGATGTATTGCATCTCAATATGCTACCCAACTCGAATTCGTTTTTGGTATAGGCTAATTCTCATATGTTCGTTTCGTCTTCTTATTCGTACCAGAGATGCCCTCCAACACATGTCTAACCGTTTGCTTCCAGCCAACGGTCTCAGTGTGTCCAAGCCGCCCCATCGGTCTGTCGTCACCCCTAGTCATCGTCTAAGTCTATTCCTTCTCCGGTGTCAGTGGCCAACTCCCTTCCTACACATGTACTCCTTCATCTCCTATGTCGGCAACACCGCGGTATCCCCGTCTCCGCCCAGGTCCTGGCTCGGTCTCAAAGGGACACCCCGTTTGGCAGCATCGCCCTCGTCTCATCCTCTTATTTGCGGGGTAAAATGGAGCTTTATTCCAGAATAACAAGATTACAATCCGCTAATACAAGACTATGAATGAGGGAGGGGGGCGTCGCAACCAACACGCGGTACTAAGAACCGCATGAGCATAATTAGCGAGACAATGTGAAATGGTGTTCTATGATATCAGGATCTTCGTGGATTTGAACTCCCTCTACAACATATGGTTCTTGATCTCCTTAATCAGTTGACCATTAGGCAATTTGTCGACTGAGGCCCTGTTTGAAACCATAATAGATTATAATAATCTGGATTATGAAGATATATTATATAATCTGGTTTATAAAAATAATCGTAAACTAAGTCGATACATCATTATAAGACTGACGAAATTGTCATACATGTCTTTGTAGTCGACGGAAACGTTTTCTTCCATTGAACGCGCGTCGCCGAAAGGTCTGAAATGGTCCAGGAATACGCGAGCATCATCGTCAAGTCTAAAATTTAAACTTTGATGGACCGAGATACCAATGTCCTCCTAATCAGTCATCAACAACTTGGTTCCCCATTTTTTGAAGAGTTGTTACAAGGGAATAAGGCAGCCTATGAAGATGATGTACACCACATTGTAAATTATCATTAGACCCTTTTTTCTCAATTGTAATCGTGAGTAGTTACAAAAATTTACAACACATCAAATAAATGCTTAACCATGGGTAAACATTCCCCACTTTCACCTAGCCCTAGCGCCGCCGCTTCATTGTTCCATTATGCACCCGGCCTCCCCTTCTCCTTAACGAAGCACCGATACTTTAAAAATTTGTGCATCGCCGTTCAGTACTTCGTCGATACTCTGATACGTCAGATATGTCTTCTATACGGGTATCTCCGAAGTATCACCTTTTTCAATTAAAAATAAAAGAAAAAATGATGATACATGTATCCCCGAAGTATCGACCTTTTTAATTTAAAAATAAAAGAAAAATTGGCGATACGGGTATCCCCGAAGTATCACCGTTCAATATTGTTCATGCCTTGATGTAGCGCTGATATGTTCAATGGCTACAAGCCCGTCAAGCATGGGCGGCCCGGCATCGGCGCCACCCACTCCTCGAGTATAGTCATAATATGCCTACGCGTATCTGCGCATGGGAAACGAAACGAATACATTCGAATAACGTGTTATCCGTGTGCCCCCACACTCAAATGCCAGCTCCATTCATCTTTCCGCATTGGTAGAGACCCCAGCTTTTGAACCTTTTCTGTTCAAACTGCAGATCTCTTGAGTTTCAGTAAAATTCAGTACAGTTGTTTTAGTGTAACTCTGTTTGGCAAAAAAAAAAGAGTAAAAGAGTACACCATCTTTTTTGTACTGCAACTATATTCATGATATTTTCTTGAAGAAAATAAAGAACTCGTGGTAGAAAATGTCTCAGTAAGCTGACATCCATGGCAAATAGCATATCCACTAGCCTGATCATTATACAAAAGTTTGCTTTGTTCATAGCTGATTTATTTAATCAGTAAGAATTTACTAAGACGACGATGGCAAAAAAAGAAAAGGTACATGAAGTAGCAAGACAAAGTAAACGCTAGATGGCATGTGAACCGGCATTGAAGAAATGTTCAGTAGTTGTAATGTAGTACTTGTTCTGATTTCGTTTCCTTGAGAATGAACATGAATTATACTGAAGTGTGTATGATCAATTGTTTCTCAATTGTAATGAATGCTTGGATACTGGTAGCAGATAATTGACAGGTGAATAATTTTGTAATCAATAGTGGATTTGGTTCTGTGATGGATTGACCGTGCTTTTCTTACAACAAAGTTTCAAGGACACATTGTGTGTGTGTGTGTGATTTATCTTGCGGATGTTTCTTCATTCTCCATTGTGTTCTGTTATGTAAAAACTTTTTAAAATTTTGGAATTGCTATCTTCTTCACTCACCAATAAAAATAATAATAATAAGATTAACATTTTAATTCATATAATTTGCATAACAGTTTTAGTTAACAAAGGTCACATCAGGGAGTTTCATGCAATAAAGAACTATGGTTAAGAAGTTAGGGGGTTGTGGTATCTTGTATTTTTAGTATCCACTGGTTAGCATGTACGTGCAACGCACGACTAACCGAATAATTTATAAATTACTTTTAATATTAAAATTTTAGTATATATATATATATAGCTGCAAAAATATTGAAACACACACAATATACTAAATCGAGGTGCAAAAATTTTTTGTGTCGGGAAACTTATCCGCTGATTTCTTAAGCAGCGCAAGAACCTCCTCCCAGTTGTTCACACATGAATGAATCTTCCTTTCAATTCTTACTTGTATACTAAATCCATCATGAGGGAGACAGTGGAATAGAAAAGACAAGAAAAGGAAAAGATCGACCGACGCCCAACCAAAAACAGGAATCTCACAAAGAATGACGGAGATGCCGTAATGATTGAAGAGGCATCAATCACCAGCGGCACAATTTGCTCTGCCTTACGGCTCACGCTCGCAGCTAGCCAAATGCTCTTCCCACTAATAGCGTCTCTTAACAAAAGCTCTTCTAATCTAAACAAAAAATACCCCGCAAAGAAAAAAAACTTAAACAAAAAAAATGATCTTTTCAAAAAAGAGCAGCCTGTCATCTCATTCTCATCTGCAAGAGATATAAAACTGGCGCACAAGCTAAAAAATAAGCAAATTACACGCATTTTTTACAGTCAAGGTCTGCGCCGCAGTTTCGGTGGCGGCGTGGAGTTCATCATGGCCGCGCCACCGCCGGCGAAGCGGCCCCCTTTTTGCTCGACTCGGGATCGTCCCTTCCCCTCCACGTGGACCCTTCCCACCCCTTCCGCACCGACCCGTTGCCTCCCCCTCGGGCCCACGACATCGTCCTCGCCAGGAACGCCTGCCACCGCCGCCCGCCGCCGGCGTTGCAGAAGCTGCCTCCCCCGCCCGCGGGCCGGCCTCCGCGCACGCTCCCCTCGGGGCTCCGCCCGCCGCCGGCGTTGCCGAAGCTGCCTCCCCTGCCCGCGGGCCGGTCACCGCGCACGCTCCCCTCGGGGCTTGCTCCGGCGAGGTCGATCAGGCTGGTGGTGTGGCGCAGGCGGCGCGACCTGAGCACCTGCTCCCTCACGTGGTGCGGCAGCCGCAGGGTGAACCTCTCGTGGTCGCTCCGCTCGGCGGCCGCCGCCGACGCCGCGAAGAGCGAGTGCCCCATCGAGTGCGACCTCGACAGCCTCTCCGCCCGCCGCTCGCTGCGCAGCATCTCCAGCTCCATCGCCTCCTCCTTCCTGTCGTCCTCGTCGCTCTCCTCCTCTTCCCGCACCGATATCGCCACGGCGTGCGGCGGCGACGACGAAGGCGAAGGCTGACGCCGCGCCACCTGCTCCGGCGACAGGGACGCCACGGCGGGCGGCGGCGGAGGCGGCGGCTTCTCGAGGTTGGCGCGGTAGAGCGGGCACGTGATCCGCGCCTCCAGCCAGGGGTCGATGCACTCCGGGTGGAAGGCGTGCGAGCAGTTCGGCAGCAGCCGGAGGAGGAGGTGGAGCACGGTTTTTTTTTGCGGGGAGGTGCAACAGTTGGATCTATTTTTTTTGCTCGCTGTAGGAGGAGGTGGAGCATGGTCAGCCTTTGGTGAATTTGGTAACTGCACACCGTCGTGGTGCATGGATGGTGGAAGGCCGTTAGATTGGAATTTTTTGACTAATTGTGTGGTGGTGATTGATGTTTGTTTTTTGTGGGTGTAATAGTTGTGTGTACTTAGAGAAGTTCTTGTTTGATCTTTTATTAGTACTATAGATTAGATGGTAGGATCCTACCTCAAGCCTCAAATTGTTATTATATTATGAGGGCTGCTACAAATCAGCCGGATGATTCCTTAGTGAAATCATCAGCCCTTGGATCAGCGTGCTGGTGGCCGTTGGATCACAACAGCCCCATGACAGCAGTGAGCGCGACAGCTTCAACACATCGCCATTGAAGCCCTGACGGAGCTCCAACACAGTATCGAGGGCGTCTGGCGAGCTCGATTGCAGCTCTGGTAGAGCTTCAATACAGCACCGACGAAGCTCCATTGCAACTCCGGCCAAGCTTCAGTACAGCCCTGACGGAGCTCCAACACAGCGCCGGCGTCTCCGACGAACCTCCATCGCAACTTCGGTCGAGTTTCATTGCAGCTCCGACGGAGCTCCAACGCAACGTCGACGGCTCCAACGAAGCTCCATCGCAACTCCGACCGAGCTCCATTGTAGCCCCACCGGAGCTCCAACGCAGCGCTGACAGGCTCCGGCTCCACGGGTCACGTGCAGCTTGCCGCACTGTAGATCCGCCGGTGATTGGTTGGCTCCAACAGCGGTGGTTGCCACCGGTGACGACGGGTCGATGGCCGATGGAGGCTTTCTGTTTCTACGTATCTGAAAGGAGATGGGGATTTCCACAAGCTGATAAGATTTCAATGATGAGTGGTGAGAGACGAGGGAAACGATGGACACGCAAAGGGATAAGGTGTGCGCGTTGTTGGGTCCTTGCGTGACACACGTCGCCACGACGAGGCGACTTATGCGTCCCTATTATCATCAGGCTGAAGATAAACGATTTGCTTATACTATTGTTGATATGATGGCACATCGAATAGTTTTGGGCTAGCCAGTTTGTTCACATGATGTTCTTCTTTTATAACCTAATCAGAGAGTGAATGGATGTGAAAGGACGTGGATGCCGCCTAGGCACATCGAATATAATTTAATCGTACGCTAAACATACACGCAAATGCGTACGACCAAACCCAAGGACTCACGGGAAGATATCACAACACAACTCTAGACACAGATAAAATAACATCAGCTTCATATTACAAGCCAGGGGCCTCGAGGGCTAGAATACGAAAGCTCGATAAACACACGAGTCAGCGGAAGCAACAAATATCTGAGTACAGACATAAAACATGGGGTGCCTTAGAGAAGGCTAGCACAAAAGATACAACGATCGAACGAGGCGAGGCCTCCTGCCTGGGAACCTCCTAACTACTCCTGATCATCAGCGGCCTCCACGTAGTAGTAGGCACCATCGGGGTAGCAGTCGTCGGCGGCGGGGACCTCCATCTCCTGGGCTCCATCATCTGGTCGCAACAACGGATCAAGGGGACAAGGGGGGAGCAAAGCAGCGGTGAGTACTCATCCAAAGTACTCGCAAGTCTTACATCAGAACTATTCTATTTATGCATCAGTATCAAAGAAGGGGGTTATATGTGGACTGACTGCAGCAATGCGAGAATAGAGAGAGAAGGCCTAGTCCTATCGAAGACTAGCATATTCAGGGTCTTGCAGCAATAGACGAGAGTAGAACACGGGTAAAACATTAATAATCATATTGTTGCAGCAATATTAAAGTGAGGTCACGCCTAAAGATCCTCCCTCGACTCCCTGCGAGGAAGCAATCCCGAGGCAAACTAATTCCAGTTAAGTAACAATTGTAGTTGTAAAAGATCGGGGCACAACTCCAAGTCGTCCTGTAACCGTGGACACGGCTATCCGAATAGTTAATTTTCATCCCTGCAGGGGTGCACCACATGTCCCGTCATGCTCGATAACACTCCGGGTCCTGCCCGGCCTCGGAATATCGACACGTCGCAGCCCCGCCTAAGACTAATCAGAGAGGCCAGCCCGCCGGTCTAAATCCTAAGCACAAAGGGTTCGTGGGCCCAGTTCCCCTTCACGCTCCTGCACGTGGCGTGGGCGGCCGACGTCAGTCCTAGCATCCCTTAATCACAAGCGCGATGCATCTCGGGACCACTCGGGCGCGCGCCGCTACATTGCTGGCATCTGAAAAGCTTCGGCTGATACCGCGACGCCGAGTACCCATAATTCTTCCCGCGTAGCCGGTTAGTGCGAAAAGGTCTCCGACCAACCCAGATCAAATACCCAAATCCATTAGCATTTTAATTAGGCCAACAACACAGTCTCACGGGAAATCCACCCGTCTTACAACTAATCACCGAAGATCCCAGTAACATGGTCGAGTAACTGTGTGGTTGTAACATCGGGGGGGATCCGAGGTATCACCCTCGTTGGATTCCGAACGATGTACCCGTCAAGGTGGGCTTAGAGGAATCACCCTCGGGGATCCCACACTTGAGGGGTTGCACGACAGGGGCTTCATCGGGAATGGTGAAAGAGGAATCACCCTCGATAACCACGACCGACTAGCTATACTACAGAGATATCATCAGGAGTACTTAGCGAGGTGTCATCCTCGGTACCCGATAGTATCTCTGTAGCGTCGTACAACGAAGGGGGGTGAATGTGCCGTGTCGGGTCTGGCTCGTCGATCAGAGATCGAGATTTGAAAACAAGCGGGGCAACTGAACTACGGGGTCAGAGGGGATGACTGCTCCACCTATACTAAGCAGATTAAAGGTACTGGACTGAAAGTAGCAGTTCATCAAAAACAGGCTATGCATCAGATAGAGGAGCTAACTACAATAGTAGCAAAATACTAATGCAAGCAATAGGAAGAAAGACATAGGCGATATAGGAATGATCAAGGGGAGTTTGCTTGCCTTGCTGCTCTGCGACAAAGGACTGATCGGCAGGGTCGTAGATGTACCCGGCGGCAGCGTCAGTCTCGGGGTCTACCGGTAAGAAGAGGGGGAAGAAACAATAAATAATAGCACCGATGCAACACAAAGCATGACATGGCAAGATGCACGCTAGACATGAGCTAACGCAGCAACATCCGTCATAGACGGGTCGGAAGAATATCTGACGATATTTTCCGGGTCTCGGGCTACTACCGGTAAAACTGGAAACGATGGAAATGTTCCAAGTTTGCTATGCTAGGGACGCGTGACAAACGAATGGACCGTGTATCCGGTTTCGTCTCGTTCTGCTGATCAACTTTCATGTTGAAATTATTTTGATGTGACTTACGGATTATTTAATATTAATTTTCAAAGTTTAATTAATTATTTAGGAATTAAAAACAGATTTAGCTATTTTAATAAAATCCTATTATGACATCATCGCGATGTCATGTTGACATCAACATTTGACTGGTCAACTGACCAGCGGGTCCCGAACGTCATAGGCACAAGTTTTTATTAAGATTAATTATTAATTAATCAGATTAATTTAGTGGGGGACCCACGTGTCATACCCTAATTATTCTAATTAATTAATTTAACTAATATATGTATTTATTTATTTAATAAAAACATTATTTTTTATTATTTATATTAACTATCGCGTGGGGCCTTCTTGTCATAGACAGCGGGTGCATTGGCCCCACCGATAAGTGACCCTAGGCCAAAACACATTTTTAATCACAAATACATAACCATACAAATGTCGTATTTCTCCACATGCCTATATACGCAAATACATACATAAATACGGGTATCAAATACATACATACATACGGAATACAACATTTGTTTTTTTTATTTTCTCTCAAAACTCTCATCTCCCTCTTTGTCAACAAACAACACAGAAACAACTCTGTGCTAACTCAACATAGAAGAACCAAATGTTCAATCCTTCCTACCGGAGTCTACCGTCGACGGATCGGGGTCCCGTTTGTCGGAACGGAACCGGGAGGGCGAGGAGAACGACATGGTGGGAGGAGCCCGAGGAGGGGCTCACCGACGTTGACGGGAGGGGCCGGTGAAGCCGGAGTTCGCGGGAAGGGGCGGAGGAGACGGCGTGGAGGCGGACGAGGCGGTGACGGTGACGGTGACGGTTACAGCGCGGTTCCGGTGGTGATGCCGGTGAGGACGGTCGCCGGAGAAGTCGTGCCGGCGAGGTCTCGCCGAGAGGGGCCCCGATGAGGAGAGCCCCCGGGATGGAGCCGCCGACGGGGAGGGGCTCGGCCGGCGGGGCTCCTGGGGTCGGTCTCCAGGGGGGGTGGTGCCGCGGGGTGAAACAAGGGCCTCGGCCGTCGAAAGATCTGGGGGCCGCCGGCGGGAGGGACCCGACGGGAGGGGGGCTTCTCGGTGAGGAGAGGCAGGGGGGCCGCCGGCGGGAGGGGAGGAGGTGGAGAGGAGGGCCGGCGGGGGAGCTCGCCGGCGGAGAAGGAGGCCGGGGCGGAGGGGAGGATCTGAGGGGGGAGAGGGGCGACGGGAGGAGAGTCGTGGGGGAGGGAGATGGGGGCTTGTGGCGTGGGGGTGGGCTCTCGTGGGCAGGGAGTTGCGAGAGGGGAGGGAGTTACGGGAGAGAGAGGGGTGGGGGGCGCTGTCGGTGGGGTGTGGGGCCCCCCACGAGGAGGAGGCTGGCGGCGCTCGGTGGGAGGGGAGGGAGCGAGGCAGGGCTCCCTCGCCAGGGGGGGGGGGGCGCTAGGGTTTGGAGGGATGGGGAGGCCGGCTGGGCCATTTGGCCGAGTTGGGCCGGTTGGTTTTGTTTCTCTTTTTTTTTACCTTTTATTATTTAATATACTATTTAACTTTCTTTTTAAATACTTTTCTTATACTTTCTTTTACAATTTATTATACCTACTTCTAATTCTTTCTTTTATTTATTTATTTTCATTTACTATATTTCCTTTATTCATCTTATTCAATATCCACATTTAAATATATAGTGTTACCGATAATCCCTAAAGTGCCCGATTCGATATTATAATCCGTTAGGGAATTTTTTTGATAACTCTCCGACATTTTTATTTCAACAACACGAAAATCTTTTCTCGGCTGACTTTATTTTAAAGCTTCGAATTTGATTCGGTTTCAACCAACACGAGATCACTGATATCACTTCCGATGACGTGGCATCATTAGCGCGGGATCAGTGTCGCTTAATTACAATCATTACTGTAGCAAAAGTCGAGGATGTCACAATTCTCCCCTACTAACAAGAATTCTCGCCCCGAGAATTAAGAGGTAGAGGGAAAGAGCCCGGGGTATTCATCACGAAGATGATCCTCGCGTTCCCAAGTGGCTTCATCTTCAGAGTGATTTGACCACTGCACCTTAAGGAACTTGGTGACCTTGCGACGAGTCTTACGTTCAGCTTGGTCGAGAATGCGGACCGGATGCTCTTTATAAGAGAGGTCTTGTTGTAGCTCAAGCATATCGTGATCCACTGCTCGAATAGGGTCCTTGAAGCAGCGACGGAGCTGAGAAACATGGAAGACATCGTGAACCTGAGAAAGGTTCGCCGGCAGTTCCAATTGATAAGCCACTCTTCCACGCCTTTCGAGAACAGTGAAAGGACCAATATAACGAGGGGCTAACTTGCCCTTGATTCCGAAACGGTGTGCACCTCTCATTGGTGTGACACGAAGATAAGCCTTTTCGCCAGGTTGATAGACCATATCTTGATGATGACGGTCATACTGACTCTTTTGACGAGACTGAGCAGCCTTCAGATTCTCATGAATAATGCAGACTTGATCTTCGGCATGTTGAATAATATCCGGACCGAAGAGTGATCGTTCCCCAGTTTCTGACCAATTCAGAGGAGTTCGACACCTTCGCCCATACAATACTTCGAAAGGGGCCATCTTCAGACTAGCTTGATAGCTATTGTTGTAAGAGAACTCGGCATACGGGAGAGATTCCTCCCATTTCTTACCGAAAGAAATGACACAAGCTCGAAGCATGTCCTCGAGAATTTGGTTGACTCGTTCAACTTGTCCCTGGGATTGAGGATGAAATGCAGTGCTGAAGGACAGATGAGTCCCCATAGCCTTCTGAAAACTTTCCCAGAATTTTGAAGCGAACAAGCTGCCACAGTCCGAACTGATTACCAACGGAATACCGTGAAGTGAAACAACTCTTGACATATAAAGATCTGCCAGCTGACTAGCATTAATCGTTTCTTTGACGGCCAGGAAATGTGCAACTTTGGACAGTCGATCAATGACGACAAGAATAGCATCATTACCTTTCTGAGATCTGGGAAAACCAGTGACGAAGTCCATTTCAACGTGGTCCCATTTCCACTCGGGAATAGAGATAGGTTGCAGAGTTCCAACAGGCTTTTGGTGTTCTGCTTTGATACGCCGGCATATATCACATTCTGCCACATAGCGTGCAATGTCTTGTTTCATATTGGGCCACCAGAATCTTTGCCGGATGTCTTGGTACATCTTGGTACTACCCGGATGAATAGACAATGGTGTGTCATGAGCTTCTTCCATCACCTTCCCAGTCATCCTGAGATTTTCCTTCTTATTTGGGATGAATAGGCGACCCTTGAAATAAAAGGCGCCACCTTCATCAACAGTGAAAAAGGAGGGTTTACCCTTCGCAATATAGCTCTTAATCCTGTCGACATCATCGTCAAAGTCTTGTATATTCTTTATGGAGCTCACAAGATCTGGTTCAACCACTAGGTTACTGAGGGAACCCTGATTAACAACACGAAGGTTCATCTTTTGACAATCTTCAGGAGGGGGAACAAGGTAACCCCGAGGAACAATATGGAGGTTCAGCTTACGAAATTCCTCTTGCAGACGATCGTGAACCTGATGAACCTGGAGTTGGTTGCAGTATGACTTGCGACTTAATGCATCAGCCATTACATTAGCCTTGCCAGGGGTATATGATATACTACAGTCAAAATCTGCTATACGCTCCATCCATCTTTGTTGACGTAGGTTCAGCTCCGGTTGAGTGAACAAGTACTTCAGACTTTGATGGTCGGTGTAGATTTCACAGCGATTACCGACAAGGTATTGTCGCCATTCCTTCAATGCATGAATGACTGCGGCAAGCTCGAGATCATGAACTGGGTAGTTCTCTTCATGAGCACGCAGTTGACGTGAAGCATAAGCGATCACCTTGCGATCCTGCATTAGGACACAACCTATTCCTTGACGAGAAGCATCACAGTATATGAAAAAATCCCTTTTCGTATCTGGAGGAGCAAGTACTGGAGCGGACGTCAGTTTGTCCTTGAGTGCCTGGAAACTTTCCTGACATTTATCAGTCCATTCATACTTAACACCTTTGTGAAGCAGGTTGGTTAAGGGCTTCGCAATCTTGGAGAAGTTCTCGACGAATCGACGGCAATAGCTGGCGAGTCTGAGAAAACTTCTGACTTGCTTGACATTCTTCGGGGGAGTCCAGTCAAGAATAGCTTGAATTCGTTCGGGGTTGACCGCAATACCATCCTTGGAAATCACATGACCAAGGTAAGTCACTTCGTCTAGCCAGAACTCACATTTGGAATACTTCGCATAGAGTTTATGCTCCCGAAGCTTATCCAGTACAAGACGAAGATGTTCAGCATGCTCTTCTTTGTTCTTTGAAAACACCAGAATATCATCCAGATATACCACGACAAATTTGTCGAGGTAGTCCATGAATATATAATTCATCAGTCGAGAGAAGGTTGCCGGTGCATTGGTTAAGCCGAAGGACATGACGGTGTACTCGTATGATCCATATCGAGTAACAAAGGCGGTCTTTGGAATATCCTCCTTGCGAACACGGATCTGGTGGTATCCCAATCTCAAGTCGAGCTTAGAGAAAACGGTGGAACCAGCAAGTTGATCATACAAATCATTTATCCGAGGGAGAGGATATTTGTTTTGAATAGTGGCCTGGTTGATAGGACGATAGTCTTGGACCAATCGATTTGTCCCATCCTTCTTCTTAACAAAGAGAGAAGGTGCTCCCCAAGCAGAGGAACTCGGACGGATGAAACCCAGACGGAGCGAGTTGTCAATTTCTTGCTTAAGTTCAAGGAGTTCATGTGGTGGCATTTTATCAGGACGCTTGGCAATAGGAGTGGTACCGGGTACCAAGTCAATGACAAACTCGACAGCTCGAGCAGGGGGAATCCCCGGAAGTTCTTCTGGAAAGACATCTTGAAATTATCGGACCACTGGTATGTTTTCAATCCCTTCCAGAGGCGACGCATTTAATGCATTCAAAGCATACAGTCGTGCCTCAGCATTACGGACGAGATGCGCATGGTAGCTTATTACTTCATCTGAAGGGTGTAGGAGGTGGACGGTCTTGGTGGCACAAACGATCAATGCCGTATGAGCTTTCAACCAGTCCATCCCCAATATGAGATCAATGTTGGATGACTTTAGTAGGATGGGGTTGGCAAGGAATTCTAATCCTTCAATTTCAACTGGAACATGGGGGCAAACCACAGAGGTTCGACATTCGCCCCCAGGGGTGTTTACCACTATCGGGATGTTCATCTCTTCGCTCCTAATGTCATGCATGTATGCAAAATTTTCCGACATAAAGGAATGTGATGCTCCTGTATCAAACAATACAGAAGCAGGTACTGAGTTAACGAGAAGTGTACCCATCACGGTAGCAGGCTGGTCTTGAGCTTGACCCATATCAATGTTGTTGGCCTGACCACGAACATAAGCAGGCTTAGTGTTGAAGTTGCGGTTCTGGTTGTTGCCACTGCCAGTTGCGGGAAGTGCCAGCTGATTCGGATTCTGCCTGCAGTCTCTAGCACGGTGACCTGGACGACCACACTTGAAGCACAGCCCGTCCTCAGGATGGGAAGGAGGAACTCGAGGTGGTGGAGCTGGGAGCCTCGGCTGCCTAGGTGGTGGAGGAGGCAGGCGAGGTGCAGCATAGGACGGCTTCGGAGTAGGAGCAGGTGCATGGTACATGTTGTTGGGAATCCAAATCTTCTGCTTCTGTGCAGATGAGCCCATGTCACGGTTGCGCTTGCTGCTATCTTTGTATTCCTGCAGACCAGTCTCAACCTGAATAGCCTTGTTCAGAGGATGGCGAAATCAGCATAGTCCTGAACGAGGAGTGTCAGCTTGATATCAGGGTGGAGGCCTTCACGGAACTTCTCCTGCCTGCGTGCATCAGTCGCAATGTCTTCTTCAGCATACCGAGATAATTCCAGAAATTCCCGCTGATAAGCATCCACAGTCTTGTTGCCCTGGACCAAGTTGCGGAACTCACGCTTCTTCCGGTCCATGATTCCCTGGGGAATGTATCGAGCACGGAAAGCAGCCTTGAACTCTGCCCAAGTGATGATAGTTCCATCGGGCTGCGAGCGCCTGTGGCTGTCCCACCATTGAGCAGCGGGACCCTTCAGAAAGTAGGCGGCAAAGTTGACATAGCTCGTCAGGGGCACATTGGCACACTCCAGCTCATAAGAAATGTCACGGAGCCAGTCATCAGCATCTAGAGGCTGAGTTGAGCTGCGGTAGATCACAGGGTTGAGACGGCAGAAGTCTTGCAGTGTCACGCCTTGTGGTTGGTTCATGTTCGGCCTTTGGAACTGATCCATGAGCCCTTGCATAAACTGGCGGTTCAGCTCAAACTGTTGGATCATCCCCGCCATATACTCAGGAGGCGGGGGTGGTGCATCGTTGGCAGGGCCACGCGGGCGGCCAACTGGTCTAACCATCCTGTTAAATATTTAGCAGGGGTAGTTTAGCTTAAAGTAATTGAAAGGCATCGCACGCATTCATGAAGTAATCAAGCATAATGAAAGGGAAATGCGATAGATACTCCATAGTAGTTGAGTTCGACATACAGACCCATACATAAGTTTGATTACAGACTAACGATTACAAATTCAAAATTTGGCGATAGCCCGGACGCATTTGACGATACCCTGGACTCACTAGGCGGCGCGCACGCACGCGGTGGAAGAGTACCACAACGAGATGTAGCGATAAGGCTACATCAACGTCGGAGAGGACGATCGAATCCTGGTAGCTGGCGGTGATAGAAGGTAGGGACAGGACCCTATGTCCCGTTGTGACTCTGGTGAGGGTACCACATCCAGTCGAGCAGCTGAGGTCCAAGTGCAGGGGTTCTACCCCCAACATCAGTCCACTCGAGAGCTGATGGTAGCTCTGTCCTACTCGGCTCGCGGATGCGCATAGGTGGAACCCTCGGA
The DNA here is from genome assembly GCF_904849725.1 of Hordeum vulgare subsp. vulgare. Classification (NCBI taxonomy): domain Eukaryota; kingdom Viridiplantae; phylum Streptophyta; class Magnoliopsida; order Poales; family Poaceae; genus Hordeum; species Hordeum vulgare. Next base: position 481,452,033 of record NC_058518.1, on the reverse strand, counting down.
CAGTGTGATGGCTATAGCTCTGTCAACGCGTCGTAAAGACGAGCGCGCGTAGCATACAGCTCCACAGTCAGAGCTCGGAAAGCACGATCCATTGCCTCAGTGTACTGCACCAGAACCCGCGCGTCGTAGCGACGCGTCACGTAGGGGGCGCAGACAGCAACGTAGGAACGGCCGCTGCGCTCCCGAACGTCAGAAGCGTAGGAAGTGAGATCAGACCCAGTCTCATCCCCAGCAGGAGCATGCGGGATGTATCTGAAAGGGCTCTCCTCCAGGTGAGGGTACGCTCCACGGAGACGGGTGATGGCGATGTAGGCCGCATCATGGACGGCCATCTCGACCGACACTCCAATACCACAGAACACGTGGCGCTCGAGGGTCTCGCCGCCCCTCTAGTCGAAGATGCGAACCTCAGCCTGGTACTGGTACTGGTTGTACTCGCGGAAATCCTCGAACACAGTGTACTCGGGGTACCAGCGATATCCCAGCTTGGTCAGGAGATCGACCAAAATGGCCGGGAACCCAGTCGTCTCAGTGGCCCGTGTCAGGCGCACGTGTTGTCTTGCGGGACGCATCTGAAAATAAGATTGAGGATGTCAATGACAGTGTGTGTAATACATATTCAGGAGAAAAATAGTAGATAGTCCAGCGCTCCGGATCGATGTGATTCGAGAACCTAATGTTAGAGTTAGTAAAATCTTTGACCCGAAAGAGAAGAGAAAGTAGAGCCCAGAGTATAGGAAAGGAGTAAAAGATACTAATACCACCCAATTGAGATGTGGGCCCGTAAGCCACAACATCAGTGTTAGTAAAGTTTTTCAAACACTAGACTCAACTTCGGCCAAGGAGTTGGAAAGGGGGCTACCTACAGGCAGTTGGCTCTGATACCAACTTGTGACGCCCTCGATTTAATCGTACACTAAACATACACGCAAATGCGTACGACCAAACCCAAGGACTCACGGGAAGATATCACAACACAACTCTAGACACAAATGAAATAACATCAGCTTCATATTACAAGCCAGGGGCCTCGAGAGCTAGAATACGAAAGCTCGATAAACACACGAGTCAGCGGAAGCAACAAATATCTGAGTACACACATAAAACATGGGGTGCCTTAGAGAAGGCTAGCACAAAAGATACAACGATCGAACAAGGCGAGGCCTCCTGCCTGGGAACCTCCTAACTACTCCTGATCATCAGCGGCCTTCACGTAGTAGTAGGCACCATCGGGGTAGCAGTCGTCGGCGGCGGGGACCTCCATCTCCTGGGCTCCATCATCTGGTCGCAACAACGAATCAAGGGGACAAGGGGGGAGCAAAGCAGCGGTGAGTACTCATCCAAAGTACTCGCAAGTCTTACATCAAAACTATTCTATTTATGCATCAGTATCAAAGAAGGGGGTTATATGTGGACTGACTCCAGCAATGCGAGAATAGAGAGAGAAGGCCTAGTCCTATCGAAGACTAGCATATTCAGGGTCTTGCAGCAATAGACGCGAGTAGAACACGGGTAAAACATTAATAATCATATTGTTGCAGCAATATTAAAGTGAGGTCACGCCTAAAGATCCTCCCTCGACTCCCTGCGAGGAAGCAATCCCGAGGTAAACTAATTCCAGTTAAGTAACAATTGTAGTTGTAAAAGATCGGGGCACAACTCCAAGTCGTCCTGTAACCGTGGACACGGCTATCCGAATAGTTAATTTTCATCCCTGCAGGGGTGCACCACATGTCCCGTCATGCTCGATAACACTCTGGGTCCTGCCCGGCCTCGGAATATCGACACGTCGCAGCCCCGCCTAAGACTAATCAGAGAGGCCAGCCTGCCGGTCTAAATCCTAAGCACAAAGGGTTCGTGGGCCCAGTTCCCCTTCACGCTCCTGCACGTGGCGTGGGCGGCCGACGTCAGTCCTAGCATCCCTTAATCACAAGCGCGATGCATCTCGGGACCACTCGGGCGCGCGCCGCTACATTGCTGGCATCTGAAAAGCTTCGGCTGATACCGCGACGCCGAGTACCCATAATTCTTCCCGCGTAGCCGGTTAGTGCGAAAAGGTCTCCGACCAACCCAGATCAAATACCCAAATCCATTAGCATTTTAATTAGGCCAACAACACAGTCTCACGGGAAATCCACCCGTCTTACAACTAATCACCGAAGATCCCAGTAACATGGTCGAGTAACTGTGTGGTTGTAACATCGGGGGGGATCCGAGGTATCACCCTCGTTGGATTCCGAACGATGTACCCGTCAAGGTGGGCTTAGAGGAATCACCCTCGGGGATCCCACACTTGAGGGGTTGCACGACAGGGGCGTCATCGGGAATGGTGAAAGAGGAATCACCCTCGATAACCACGACCGACTAGCTATACTACAGAGATATCATCAGGAGTACTTAGCGAGGTGTCACCCTCGGTACCCGATAGTATCTCTGTAGCGTCGTACAACGAAGGGGGGTGAATGTGCCGTGTCGGGTCTGGCTCGTCGATCAGAGATCGAGATTTGAAAACAAGCGGGGCAACTGAACTACGGGGTCAGAGGGGATGACTGCTCCACCTATACTAAGCAGATTAAAGGTACTGGACTGAAAGTAGCAGTTCATCAAAAACAGGCTATGCATCAGATAGAGGAGCTAACTACAATAGTAGCAAAATACTAATGCAAGCAATAGGAAGAAAGACATAGGCGATATAGGAATGATCAAGGGGAGTTTGCTTGCCTTGCTGCTCTGCGACAAAGGACTGATCGGCAGGGTCGTAGATGTACCCGGCGGCAGCGTCAGTCTCGGGGTCTACCGGTAAGAAGAGGGGGAAGAAACAATAAATAATAGCACCGATGCAACACAAAGCATGACATGGCAAGATGCAGGCTAGACATGAGCTAACGCAGCAACATCCGTCATAGACGGGTCGGAAGAATATCTGACGATATTTTCCGGGTCTCGGGCTACTACCGGTAAAACTGGAAACGATGGAAATGTTCCAAGTTTGCTATGCTAGGGACGCGTGACAGACGAATGGACCGTGTATCCGGTTTCGTCTCGTTCTGCTGATCAACTTTCATGTTGAAATTATTTTGATCTGACTTACGGATTATTTAATATTACTTTTCAAAGTTTTATTAATTATTTAGGAATTAAAAACAGATTTAGCTATTTTAATAAAATCCTATTATGACATCATCGCGATGTCATGCTGACATCAACATTTGACTGGTCAACTGACCAGCGGGTCCCGAACGTCATAGGCACAAGTTTTTATTAAGATTAATTATTAATTAATCAGATTAATTTAGTGGGGGACCCACGTGTCATACCCTAATTATTCTAATTAATTAATTTAACTAATATATCTATTTATTTATTTATTGAATAGAAACATTATTTTTTATTATTTATATTAACTATCGCGTGGGGCCTCCCTGTCATAGACAGCGGGTGCATTGGCCCCACCGATAAGTGACCCTAGGCCAAAAACACATTTTTAATCACAAATACATAACCATACAAATGTCGTATTTCTCCACATGCCTGTATACGCAAATACATACATAAATACGGGTATCAAATACATACATACATACATACAGAATACAACATTTGTTATTTTTATTTTCTCTCAAAACTCTCATCTCCCTCTCTGTCAACACACAACACAGAAACAACTCTGTGCTAACTCAACATAGAAGAACCAAATGTTCAATCCTTCCTACCGGAGTCTACCGTCGACGGATCGGGGTCCCGTTTGCCGGAACGGAACCGGGACGGCGAGGAGAACGACATGGTGGGAGGAGCCCGAGGAGGGGCTCACCGACGTTGACGGGAGGGGCCGGTGAAGCCGGAGTTCGCGGGAAGGGGCGGAGGAGACGGCGTGGAGGCGGACGAGGCGGTGACGGTGAAGGTGACGACGCGGTTCCGGTGGTGATGCCGGTGAGGACGGTCGCCGAAGAAGTCGTGCCGGCGGGGTCTTGCCGAGAGGGGCCCCGATGAGGAGGGCCCCCGGGATGGAGCCGCCGATGGGGAGGGGTTCGGCCGGCGGGGCTCCTGGGGTCGGTCTCCAGGGGGGGTGCCGCGGGGTGAAACAAGGGCCTCGACCGGCGGAAGATCTGGGGGCCGCCGGCGGGAGGGACCCGACGGGAGGGGGGCTTCTCGGTGAGGAGAGGCAGGGGGGCCGCCGGCGGGAGGGGAGGAGGTGGAGAGGAGGGCCGACGGGGGAGCTCGCCGGCGGGAGAAGGAGGCCGGGGCGGAGGGGAGGATCTGAGGGGGAAGAGGGGCGACGGGAGGAGAGTCGTGGGGGAGGGAGATGGGGGCTCGTGGCGTGGGGGTGGGCTCTCGTGGGCAGGGAGTTGCGAGAGGGGAGGGAGTTACGGGAGAGAGAGGGGTGGGGGCGCTGTCGGTGGGGGGTGGGGCCCCCCACGAGGAGGAGGCTGGCGGCGCTCGGTGGGACGGGAGGGAGCGAGGCAGGGCTCCCTCGCCAGGGGGGGGCGCTAGGGTTTGGAGGGATGGGGTTGGTTTTGTTTCTATTTTTTTTACCTTTTATTATTTAATATACTATTTAACTTTCTTTTTAAATACTTTTCTTATACTTTCTTTTACAATTTATTATACCTACTTCTAATTCTTTCTTTTATTTATTTATTTTCATTTACTATATTTCCTTTATTCATCTTATTCAATATCCACATTTAAATATATAGTGTTACCGATAATCCCTAAAGTGCCCGATTCGATATTATAATCCGTTAGGGAATTTTTTTGATAACTCCCCGACATTTTTATTTCAACAACACGAAAATCTTTTCTCGGCTGGCTTTATTTTAAAGCTTCGAATTTGATTCGGTTTCAACCAACACGAGATCATTGATATCACTTCCGATGACGTGGCATCATTAGCGCGAGATCAGTGTCGCTTAATTACAATCATTACTGTAGCAAAAGTCGAGGATGTCACAAGTGCATAAGTAAAGGGTTTGCGTAAGAGATAATCGAGGCACGCGGAGACGATGATGCATCCTAAAGTTCACACCCTTGCGGATGCTAATCTCCATTGGAGCGGTGTGGAGGCACAATGCTCCCCAAGATGCCACTAAGGCCACCGTAATCTCCTCATGCCCTCGCACAATGCAAGATGCCGTGATTCCACTAAGGGACCCTTGAGGACGGTCACCGAACCCGTAGAAATGGCAACCCTTGGGGGCGGTTACTCGTACCCGTACAAATTGCTCGGGGCAATCTCCACAACCTAATTGGAGACCCCGACGCTTGCCCAAAGCTTTACACCACAATGATTGAGCTCTAAGACACCACCAAGCTTCTAGGACGCCAAAGCATCCACGAAGAACAATCTCTAGGGTACTAAGTACCAAAAGGTAATATTGGTTTCTCAAACTTCACTTCCACGTATCACCGTGGAGAACTCAAACCGATGCAACTCATGCAATGACAAGAACACACAAAGTGGTCAAGTCCCTCACACTCAAATCCCTCCACAACAACAAAATCTATGGAGAAATATGAGAGGAAGAACATGGAGCTCACAAAGAACTCCAAGATCTAGATCCAAGGGGTTCCCCTCACATAGAGGAGAAAGTGATTGGTGGAGATGTGGATCTAGATCTCCTCTCTCTTTTCCCTCAAAAACTAGCAAGAATCATTTGAGGGATTGAGAGTTGGCAAGCTCTAAGAAGGTCAACAATGGGGAAAGAACATGAGCTCAACGATACGATCGAGCTACTCACTTGAGAGCCCCCCTTGACTGAACGGCAATCTATCCTAAAACAGAAAACCTATCAAGGGCAAACCTATACCTTGCACCTCGTCCTCTTGAGCTAGATGACAATGATCTTGGCTTCCTCAAGATGGACCACCGTCTTGATTGCGTTGGCTTGATGAAGACTAGTTGATTGCTCCCCCATACACAACATGAGTGCGCCGCTCTTCAGTATATCTTCACAAGTCCATTGCCACCACAATGGACGGCATGCTTCAAGCAAGATACCTTCGTGCTGATCCACTTGAACTTGCACACCGCAGTCTTGATGACGATCACCACTTGACGTCATCCTTCATGGGTTGTATGAGATCTTCCTTTTGACGCAAGCCCATGGAAACACGCCTAACCCCCACATAGAACTCTCACGAAGAGCATGGGTTAGTACACAAACACGTAATGGACAATGCTTACCATACCATGGGATCACTTGATCCCTCTCGGTACATCTTGTACGCTTTGTGTGTTGATCATCTTGATTTACTCTTTGTCTGACAATCTTGATCAACCTTGTGTCTCTACTAGATCATTGATGGCGCGCGTTGCTGCGCCCGTCCATTTCTCCATAAAATTGTAGAATTTTTCACAATATTTTACAAAGTGGCGAAACATAAAATTGAAGTTCCTTAGACTAACCAATATATTACTCCCTACGTCCCACAATATAAGACATTTTTGCAAGCTAATATTCGTCTTATATTGTAAGATGGAGTGAGTAGACATCAACAAAGAAAATGTTGTAACAAATAGAAAACAGTTTCGCTTCTCTTATTTGGTTTAATCTATACATTACATTCAATATGGATCAGTATATGGGACAACAATTGACTTAGATTGCTAGTGAGTAGCTAGAGTATGTGTGAAATCTGAAATGAAGTAGGAGCCATCGCACCATTTGAAAGCAAAGCTCATTTAAAATGTACGTATATAACACTACTCATATGGAATACCAGAAGTATGAAAACAATGAAAATTATAAACTTATATTACAATCTAAACAATAATATACATACACTTGAATTAAAATGATAGAAAACAAATTGATATGTATGCACTAAACAGTTCTTGCTTGAATCACAATTTCCTACTCCATAAATATATAATATGAAATGTGGATGAATTAACTGAAGAGGTGAATCTGATATAGACGAAACTTTCAAGCGAGCTAGACAAATGTTGCGGGTTCAACAAGTGCACATTGTAATTATATTAAATCTGCAACCAGAAAAATAATGTTTTAAATTTCTTAATAGGGTGAAAAATGAAGCACGAGTTAGCAACATCTCTCATCTGAAGTGCGCTAGTTACAAAACATACCTTATTCAGTCATTCAGAGTTCTAATCTTTCTCCGAGTCCTATTGGAGGATCAAAAAGGAATCATAAAAAGGTGCTTACGTCATATAAAAAATGTTAGGTGCTAATTATAATCTCATAAACAAGTTTTCCTCAGATTTTTTTAAACTTCTTGCAGATGATAATTGACAAACTATTGTTACCAAAAATACAGAACTAACATATGTAACCTTCGAAGAGAAATTCACTTTGCCTTTCAAATAAGTAGAAGGTGCATATTTCAGCTGAATCAAAATAGTGGCTTTGAAAATAATTCTTACTGTGTTGAGAAAAAATGAGTTCTTTGATCAATCATTTGCAATGGAACTACACAAAGGATATTGTTCATGGATGGGTCCCTTAATTTGAGGTTCCTCGATACGAAAGAATTCAACAAATTGGCGTAGCTTTTGTGTACTTAAATATACCTCTCTCAGCAGTTAGAAATGGACCTCTCCTTTTTTTCCACGTGTGTTTGTTGTTGCATATGTGCAATACTTTGTCTATTACTGCTAAAAAAATTCCATAATTAATTATTGAAAAGAGCACAAGAGCACATTACACAGAAGAGGATGATTTCCCAGGAGCAAACCTATGGGAGAACGGGGGTGAGTTGCAGCTGCTCCAAACACATAGTTCGCGAAAGCATATGTCCGTCCAAAATTTCTTTAGTAAATACATATGGAATGCTAGTTAAAGAGTGAGAAATACTGAGACCTGTAAAAGGGTTATTTGGTAACACAAGAATGCCCGTCCTAAGTAGTAAAGAAATGGATAAGTATAAGATTCTATGTATATAACAAGCTATATAAGAATCTGAATACTTTTATCTAAAAAGACATGCCACAATCTGATAATTAACATATTTTCCTTTGTATGAACAGGCAAGACTAACAAACCCAATGACGCAACAACTTACCAGATACAAGTAAAAAATAGATCACAAAAAGGCATTATATATAGTACCACATACAAAAATCATGTACGCTATGACTAATTGGTGGGAGACAAATATGATGAAGGAAACCCAAGCCTTATTCTATATTAAACTGAAGTTGTAATTAATCCAGATAGCTAGTAGAGAGCACAAGCAAGCAAACTCTGTATACATGGGGAAATGCAATTCGGCTTACGAGAGCACGTGCTCCTGCTTATGAAAAATGAATTTTAATATGTAAAAAAAAATAAAAAAATATTATGTGTTCTTTGTCACATCTAAATGCTACCTGAAACTTTTTAGGCACAAAGGTTAAGCATTTTGGCTTGTGCAAAAAAAAACAAATTAAGCATCAATTGTTACCTCAAAATGTCACACCTAAATTTGTTTTTTCACCGACAAAACACTACTGCTCCGTTTCGCATGAAAATTGGTAACACGAACACCTAAAAAAAATCAGAATTTTTTAAAAACATTAACTATTATTTTTCACGGTACTGTTCATCCGGGTGCAGATGCACCCGGGAGCTAAAACACCTATCCCGCAATTTCACCATTCAATTACTCATACCGAAAACACAATAAAGTTAACTAATGTACCTAAAGGCAATGCGCCATCTATACTTTCAGGCTGTTCAAACATTTAACTTGGAGCAGCCGCATTAATCAATGGCTTCACCATTGCATTGCCAATGATCAATCAATTTGCATTCCACTATGCAGTATGTTTTATATTGCAACTGATATGCATTAAAAACCTAACTAATTAGCTTGTTAGATTTGTACAAAATAATAACTTACGATGAATCATCACATGTAGTAAAATATTTATTTAACTATCTGATATGGACAGGGTTCGATATGACAAAGGCAACAACCACTGCCTTGCGAGTAACCTACAAACAGTAGCAGCGCCGCATTGGTATATATGTAATTACTGTTAACTTAAGAAACATGGCATTTTGTTTTCAAACCGGCTTAATCTGATTCCTGTCCGTTCAAGATTTTCTGGCTCTATTGACAGTCATCCAACCCAAGTAGCCATCCGTTGCTTTCTATCAACACTTTCAGCAAGTATATCTTTATGACTGATGTTATAGATTTATAACCCAATATAACTAATCGGTATGCATATAGAAGCTTCAATCTGAACACATGGAACTGAGATGGAGGCAAAAATATGAATTCAGGGAAGATAATAAGTGTATGAAGCTCGTTAGTAGGTTCCTGCTCTCTCAAAAAATGTGCATGACAATTCCCGTCTCTGCCTCTCCAATTGACGCGGGCTCGCTTTCTTGGACGGGTGGGGTACCTTCCTCGCTTATCTATCACCTCGATTTCGCCTTGATGATCTAGAGAAGAGAGAAGAGGAGGTGTCAAAGGAGGGCATGGATTTTCTGAATTTGCATCAAAGCAGACGATACTGAAGAACATTTTTTTTCAGTTAATTGACAGTGTACACAACGGGCCGAGAGAATAGAACATCTACATGTTGGTATGAATTTGATTGGTCATTCAACGGTAAAATAAGACAATCATAATAATTCGTACTTACTGTTATAGATAGATAGATGGCAGACGGAATGAGCCTTAGTCGATCTCATCTCTAGACATATTGGAAAGCATCCAGAATTCTCAACTCCTCATGTGTTGCTTCGTCTCTTAGCACCCTCACAACGACAGGTGCATGTGCACCGAATATGATCTTGGCATATACCTCCTCCAGGCCGTTTCTGTGACCTGCAGTTGCAATGAATAATGATACCATAATCACACCTTCTTATTCCCTCTTTTTAGAGGAGAGGGATACAATTATGCTCTCCTTAAAAAAATGTGGAGTGCAAGAAGAAGATCGAGTAGAACAAAATAAGAATGGGAGCACCTCCTTCAAAACTTAAGACGGATTTGACATGGCAACTGATTTAATTCTAACAACCCTTGCTCTCCAGATCTTCCTTTACCTGTGTACATACATAGCTGGAGGGCATGGCGATGACACATTGGGGATCGCATGCAGCATCCTCACACGGGTCGCTTTAGATTGATCCGGGATGGATGCCTCGCCTTCGTCGATTCACTCCCGCACCAGAATCCCGTTCGAGCGAGTCGTCGTGGCCGCGTCCGGCAGCGCCCAGCGCTTCGCTTGGATCCCAATCGAATTGAGTGCTCGTCACACCGTCACCAGGACCGATCACCCGCGTCGTCGGGCATGGCTCGCGCGCTTCGTCTGGATCACGCTCGATTGCGTCGCACGCGTCTACCGCTTCACGAGTGTCTGGAATCGCCCGTGTCACCGATCCACCTCCCTGTCCACCGAGCAGCAAGCACAACGAGTGCACGATCCACCTTCCCTGAAAGACATCAATGTAAACCTAATGGGCTCCAATAACCAGCCCAGTTGACCAAATGGCTTGGTTTTGGCCTATGGAGCAGCAGCCCACAGGACAGCTGGGCCAGATTTCACACAGTGCTATACACATTGCATTTCAGACGAGATCCGACGGCCAGGAACGTCTACATCGCGAAAACGGACGGCCGAAAATGCTAATCGCTGAGAGAGCTGGGTTAGGTGCGGTTTTACTACTCCCGCACCAGAATCCCGTTCGAGCGAGTCGTCGTGGCCGCGTACGGCAGTGCCCAGCGCTTCGCTTGGATCCCAATCGAATTGAGTGCTCGTCACACCGTCACCAGGACCGATCACCCGCGTCGTCGAGCGTGGCTCGCGCGCTTCGTCTGGATCATGCTCGATTGCGTCGCACGCGTCGACCGCTTCACAAGTGTCTGGAATCGCCCGTGTCACCGATCCACCTCCCTGTCCACCGAGCAGCAAGCACAACGAGCGCACGATCCACCTTCCCTGAAAGACAACAATGTAAACCTAATGGGCTGCAATAACCGGCCCAGTTGACCAAATGGCTTGGTTTTGGCCTGTGGAGCAGCAGCCCACAGGACAGCTGGGCCAGATTTCACACAGTGCTATACACATTGCATTTCAGACGAGATCCGGCGGCCAGGAACGTCTACATCGCGAAAACGGACGGCCGAAAATGCTAATCGTCGAGAGAGCTCGGTTTAGGTGCGGTTTTACTGTCCTTAATGACCATTCTTTGGATAATACCTTAAATACCATCTTGGTCATCATATAAACTCCTTGAACCCAACAGATAGACTTCAAGAAGTGCCTATGGACAAATCCTATAAATATAACTTACAGCAACCATTAGTCCTAGGAATTGTCATTAATTACCAAAACCACATATGGAGAAATATGCTCTAAGAGAATGCAAACAATATATCTTAAGTGATATCGCAAACATTGTGTATCCAAGTATACATGTTTCGAAGAATAGGGCGTTTTGGAGCTCGGGCACCATGGTGGCCTGTTTTTGAAAATCCTCAAATTCATCAAAATTCGTATTTTTACATTTTGAAAAAAAATGAAAAAAATATGTATATACATGAAGGCATAACACACATGTGTGTTAAATTTTAGAACAAAATACATTGAAACGAGGTCTGTGAAAAAAGACAAATTTGCAGTTTTTTAACACATGATACCATTTTCATCTCAAAAGTCCATGAATTTGTTCTTTTTACACAGATCGCATCTTAAGGTATTTCATCGTGAATTTTTGCACACATATACATTTCATCCTTTTGTACTTGCATTTTTTCAGGATTTTTTAAACCAAAATTTGAATTTTAAAATTTTCAAAAATAAAGTGTGGCATGGAGCCCGAGCTCCAATTGGCATTTTCGTGTTTCAAAATACTATTATTATTTTTTAGCACGCGCAAACTTACTAGTATAGTCATAATATGCCTACACGTATATGTGGGCATGGGAAATGAAACAAAAACGGTCGAGTTATCCGTGTGCCCCCACGCTCAAATGCCAGCTCCATTCATCTTTCCGCATCCAGTTGGTTTTGTCATGCCAAAACTATAGGCTTTCATTTGAGAAACACAAGACAGATGATCTCTTTAACACAGTTGCTTTCTCAGGCTTTGTTCGGTTAATCCTCCTTCCAAGGGGATTGAAGAGAATTGAAGGGGGATTTGACTTGTTAGGGATCTAATCTCCTCAATCCATGTCAAATCTCTTTCACTTCCCCGTCAACCGAACAAAGCCTCAAGTAGCTTAGTTGGAACAGTACCGAATAGAGGAGAGCTCTCTCAAAAACACAGCTCTCCCTCTCGTGCCGTTGCCCACTCCGGCCGCGGCGGCCACCCACCCCGCATTCATGGCCGGCCGGGGCTCGGCCAGATCCACTAGTCCCCCGCCGGCTCCTCGCAGCGCCTGCCTGCGCGGCCTCTCGCCCCGCGGTCCGTCGATGGCACCGTCATCAGGGCTTCCCTGGTCAGTGCCAGATCCGGTTTCCTCGCCGCGGATCCTGCTGCGCGGCGAATGCTTCACTGCGGCATCTGCCGGTCCGTCCGAGGCGCTATCACCTTTACTGCTCGACGGCCACATGCGGGTTTCGCGGCTTGGGGCTACTCCCTCTGCCCCAGCGGAAACAGAGCTTCAACCGGCGCCTCGCATCAAATCAATCATCGTCGCCCCATCCCCGGGAGAGAGCGTTGCCATTTCGGGGAAGGATCCAGGCTGGATCGAGGTCAGCCATCGTGGAGGACGCCGCGCCTCCGCCGAACCACCGGTCCCTTCGAAGCTACCTGGGGTGCATCGGCCGGACCGTCGGTAGGCCTTCAATGCCGGTATGCCCCGCGGTTTCCCCCTCCTTTTAATCCCTTCCGTTGTCGGTGTTTTCGCTGCCTGAGCAAACGTCATCGCCTCGCCGACTGCCGAGACCCAGTTCATTGCATCATCTGTAGGAGGGCAGGGCACATCGGCTCGCGCTTCCCTCAGAATCCCAGGCTCCAAGGTCGGGGAGGCTCTGCTAGGAATAGGCTAGGCCCGGCTCCCCCCTCTGAGTCGCTGCACACCCGCCTCCGCTTCCCTCCTCCGCCACCCTCGGCCATGTCGTCGCTTGCTCCTGCCATGCTCCACAACCTCGACTCGATGCGCCGCCCTAGAGAGATCCGCTCCGTCACCGTTCCCTCGCCAGCAGTCGACTAGGCGGCCTTCTTCCTTCGCAGCCACGCCGTCACTCTGTCGGCAGCCGACGAGGTCAATGCCACCTCTCCAATGGCAGTGGAAAGAGCCCTGGAGGCGCATCTCACCGTGCCGGTGCACTCGTTGCGAGTCACGGCTCACCACCCCGAGCACTACTTCGTCATCTTCACGCAGCCAGCGCACCAAGTCAATGCAGTGCGGCGCGGCTCCATTCGAGTTGACGGCGCCTGCTTCAACATCGCGTCTTGGCACGAGCACGACCACGCCACCTTCGACTCGCTTCTGCTGCACGTCTGCGTCGTCATTGAGAAGGTCCCGATCCAATTATGGTCGATGGAAGGGGCAGAGGAGATCGTGGGGAAGCGAGTGAGAGTCGACCGCCTCGACAGCCGGACTCTAGAGCGCGGTCACACAAAGACCTTCGCCTGCTGGGTCTGGACGAACGACGTCGCCAACATCCCCACCACGCACACGTTGGGGGTGCTGCCGCGCGGCGCGGGTCGGGTTGAGGAGATGGAGGGGTTCCCCCCCCCCCCCCGACAGACGCGTTGCTCCATCGCCTGCGACGGCTGACTACACCATGCTCATTCACGTCAACAAGATCGAGGACTGGACGCCGCCCTCCCCGTCTTCCTCCCACTCGGGGCCGAGCGCCTTCCGTCGTCTGACTCCGACGACGACGACGCCAAACCCTTCCCGGTAGTGGCCCCTGCTTCCTGGACCATGGGAGTGGAAGATGGACAGCGGTCCGAGCGCCATCATCGCCGTGCTCGCGCTCCGGTGGCCGACCTGGGCTGTCGTGGCATGCCACGGGGTGGCCGTTCGAGGGACCAAGACGGAGAAGGAGGCCCGGGGGGAGGCGACTGTTGGAATTATGCCCTAGAGGCAATAATAAATATAGTTATTATTATAATTCCTGTATCAAGATAATCGTTTATTATCCATGCTATAATTGTATTGAATGAAGACTTATATACATGTGTGGATACATAGACAAAACACTGTCCCTAGCAAGCCTCCAGTTGGTTAGCCAGTTGATCAAAGATAGTCAGTGTCTTCTGATTATGAACAAGGTGTTGTTGCTTGATAACTGGATCACGTCATTAGGAGAATCACGTGATGAACTAGACCCAAACTAATAGACGTAGCATGTTGATCGTGTCATTTTGTTGCTACTGTTTTCTGCGTGTCAAGTATTTATTCCTATGACCATGAGATCATATTACTCACTGACACCGGAGGAATACTTTGTGTGTATCAAACGTCGCAACGTAACTGGGTGACTATAAAGATGCTCTACAGGTATCTTCGAAGGTGTTCGTTGAGTTAGTATGGATCGAGACTGGGATTTGTCACTCCGTGTGACGGGGAGGTATCTCGGGGCCCACTCGGTAATACAACATCACACACAAGCCTTGCAAGCAATGTGACTTAGTGTAAGTTGCGGGATCTTGTATTACGGAACGAGTAAAAAGACTTGCCGGTAAACGAGATTGAAATAGGTATGCGGATACTGACGATCGAATCTCGGGCAAGTAACATACCGAAGGACAAAGGGAATGACATACGGGATTATATGAATCCTTGGCACTGAGGTTCAAATGATAAGATCTTCGTAGAATATGTAGGATCCAATATGGGCATCCAGGTCCCGCTATTGGATATTGACCGAGGAGTCTCTCGGGTCATGTCTACATAGTTCTCGAACCCGCAGGGTCTGCACACTTAAGGTTCGACGTTGTTTTATGCGTATTTGAGTTATATGGTTGGTTACCGAATGTTGTTCGGAGTCCCGGACGAGATCACGGACGTCACGAGGGTTTCCGGAATGGTCTGGAAACGAAGATTGATATATAGGATGACCTCATTTGATTACCGGACGGTTTTCGGAGTTACCGGGAATGTATCGGGAATGACGAATGGGTTCCGGGAGTTCACCGGGGGGGCAACTGTTGGGGAACGTCGCATGGGAAACAAAAAATTTCCTACGCGCACGAAGACCTATCATGGTGATGTCCATCTACGAGAGGGGATGAGTGATCTACGTACCCTTGTAGATCGTACAGCAGAAGCGTTAGAGAACGCGGTTGATGTAGTGGAACGTCCTCACGTCCCTCGATCCGCCCCGCGAACAATCCCGCGATCAGTCCCACGTTCTAGTACCGAACGGACGGCACCTCCGCGTTCAGCACACGTACAGCTCGACGATGATCTCGGCCTTCTTGATCCAGCAAGAGAGGCGGAGAGGTAGAAGAGTTCT
The DNA here is from genome assembly GCF_904849725.1 of Hordeum vulgare subsp. vulgare. NCBI lineage: Eukaryota > Viridiplantae > Streptophyta > Magnoliopsida > Poales > Poaceae > Hordeum > Hordeum vulgare. Next base: position 481,436,660 of record NC_058518.1, on the reverse strand, counting down.
CCGGAAGCGTGACGGCGCTCCGGAGGTTGGTGATGATCTCGTCTCAGCAGGGCTCCGCCCGAGCTCCGCAGAAACGCGATCTAGAGGAAAAACTATGGAGGTATGTGGTCGGGCAGCCGTGAGAAAGTCGTCTCAAATCTGCCCTAAAAGCCCCATATATATAGGAGGAGGGAGGGGGACCTTGCCTTGGGGTCCAAGGGACCCTCAAGGGGTCGGCCGAGCCAAGGGGGGGAGGACCCCCCCCCCCAAACCGAGTTGGACTTGGTTTGGTGGGAGGAGTCCCCCTCCCTTCCCACTTCCTCCCTCTTTTTTTTTTTCTTTTCCTTTGATTTCCTTCTCTTGGCGCATAGGCCCCCTTGGGGCTGTCCCACCAGCCCACTAAGGGCTGGTGTGTCTCCCCAAAGCCTATGGGCTTCCCCGGGGTGGGTTGCCCCCCCCCCCCCGGTGAACTCCCGGAACCCATTCGTCATTCCCGGTACATTCCCGGTAACTCCGAAAACCTTCCGGTAATCAAATGAGGTCATCCTATATATCAATGTTCGTTTCCGGACCATTCCGGAAACCCTCGTGACGTCCGTGATCTCATCCGGGACTCCGAACAACATTCGGTAACCAACCATATAACTCAAATACGCATAAAATAACGTCGAACCTTAAGTGTTGCGGGTTCGAGAACTATGTAGACATGACCCGAGAGACTCCTCGGTCAATATCCAATAGCGGGACCTGGATGCCCATATTGGATCCTACATATTCTACGAAGATCTTATCGTTTGAACCTCAGTGCCAAGGATTCGTATAATCCCGTATGTCATTCCCTTTGTCCTTCGGTATGTTACTTGCCCGAGATTCGATCGTCAGTATCCGCATACCTATTTCAATCTCGTTTACCGGCAAGTCTCTTTACTCGTTCCGTAATACAAGATCCCGCAACTTACACTAAGTTACATTGCTTGCAAGGCTTGTGTGTGATGTTGTATTACCGAGTGGGCCCCGAGATACCTCTCCGTCACATGGAGTGACAAATCCCAGTCTTGATCCATACTAAATCAACTAACACCTTCGGAGATACCTGTAGAGCATCTTTATAGTCACCCAGTTACGTTGCGACGTTTGATACACACAAAGCATTCCTCCGGTGTCAGTGAGTTATATGATCTCATGGTCATAGGAATAAATACTTGACACGCAGAAAACAGTAGCAACAAAATGACACGATCAACATGCTACGTCTATTAGTTTGGGTCTAGTCCATCACGTGATTCTCCCAATGACGTGATCCAGTTATCAAGCAACAACACCTTGTTCATAATCAGAAGACACTGACTATCATCGATCAACTGGCTAGCCAACTAGAGGCATGCTAGGGACGGTGTTTTGTCTATGTATCCACACATGTAAATGAGTCTTCATTCAATACAATTATAGCATGGATAATAAACTATTATCTTGATACAGGAATTATAATAATAACTATACATTTATTATTGCCTCTAGGGCATAATTCCAACAGTCTCCCACTTGCACTAGAGTCAATAATCTAGCCCTCACATCACTATGTGAATTACATTGTAATAAATCTAACACCCATACAGTTCTGGTGTCGATCATGTTTTGGCCGTGGAAGAGGTTTAGTCAGCGGGTCTGCTACATTCAGATCCGTGTGCACTTTGCATATATTTACGTCCTCCTCCTCGACGTAGTCGCGGATGAGGTTGAAGCGTCGTTTGATGTGTCTGGTCTTCTTGTGAAACCTTGGTTCCTTTGCTAAGGCAATGGCACCAGTGTTGTCAGAGAACAAGGTTATTGGATCCAGTGCACTTGGCACCACTCCAAGATCCGTCATGAAGTGCTTCATCCAGACACCCTCCTTAGCCGCCTCCGAGGCAGCCATGTACTCCGCTTCACATGTAGAATCTGCTACGACGCTTTGCTTGGAACTGCACCAGCTTACTGCACCCCCATTAAGAATAAATACGTATCCGGTTTGGGACTTAGAGTCGTCCGGATCTGTGTCAAAGCTTGCATCGACGTAGCCTTTTACGGCGAGCTCTTCGTCACCTCCATACACGAGAAACATCTCCTTAGTCCTTTTCAGGTACTTCAGGATATTCTTGACCGCCGTCCAGTGATCCACTCCTGGATTACTCTGGAACCTACCTGCCATACTTATGGCCACGCTAACGTCCGGTCTAGTGCACAACATTGCATACATGATAGAGCCTATGGCTGAAGCATAGGGGACGGAGCGCATATGCTCTCTATCTTCATCAGTTGCTGGGCACTGAGTCTTACTCAATCTCGTACCTTGTAACACTGGCAAGAACCCTTTCTTGGACTGTTCCATTTTGAACCTCTTCAAAACTTTATCAAGGTATGTGCTTTGTGAAAGTCCTATCAGGCGCTTTGATCTATCCCTATAGATCTTAATGCCTAGAATGTAAGCAGCTTCTCCTAGGTCCTTCATAGAGAAACTTTTATTCAAGTAACCTTTTATGCTTTCCAAAAGCTCTACGTTGTTTCCAATCAGTAATATGTCATCCACATATAATATCAGAAACGCCACAGAGCTCCCACTCACTTTCTTGTAAATACAAGATTCTCCAACCACTTGTATAAACCCAAATGCTTTGATCACCTCATCAAAGCGTTTGTTCCAACTCCGAGATGCTTGCACCAGTCCATAAATGGATCGCTGGAGCTTGCACACCTTGTCAGCATTTTTAGGATCGACAAAACCTTCGGGTTGCATCATATACAACTCTTCCTTAAGAAAACCGTTAAGGAACGCCGTTTTGACATCCATCTGCCAGATTTCATAATCGAAAAATGCAGCTATTGCCAACATGATTCTGACGGACTTAAGCATCGCTACGGGTGAGAAAGTCTCATCGTAGTCAACTCCTGGAACTTGTGAAAAACCCTTTGCCACAAGTCAAGCTTTATAAACGGTCACATTACCGTCAGCGTCCGTCTTCTTCTTAAAGATCCATTTGTTCTGAATAGCCTTGCGGCCCTCAGGCAGTATCTCCAAAGTCCACACTTTGTTCTCATACATGGATCCTATCTCGGATTTCATGGCTTCTAGCCATTTGTTGGAATCTGGGCCCACCATTGCTTCTTCATAATTTGCAGGTTCATTGTTGTCTAACAACATGATTGATAAGACGGGATTACCGTACCACTCTGGAGCAGCGCGTGATCTCGTCGACCTGCGTGGTTCAACAGAAACTTGAACTGGAGTTTCATGATCATCATCATTAACTTCCTCCTCAACCGGCGTCGCAACGACAGAGGTTTCCCCTTGCCCTGCGCCACCATCCAGAGGGATGAGAGGTTCGACAACCTCGTCAAGTTCTATCTTCCTCCCACTCAATTCTCTCGAGAGAAACTCCTTCTCGAGAAAAGTTCCGTTCTTAGCAACAAACACTTTGCCCTCGGATTTGAGATAGAAGGTGTACCCAACTGTCTCTTTTGGGTAACCTATGAAGACGCACTTTTCCGCTTTGGGTTCCAGCTTTTCAGGCTGAAGCTTTTTGACATAAGCATCACATCCCCAAACTTTAAGAAACGACAACTTTGGCCTTTTGCCATACCACAGTTCGTATGGTGTCGTCTCAACGGATTTCGATGGTGCCCTATTTAAAGTGAATGCAGCTGTTTCTAATGCATAACCCCAAAATGATAACGGCAAATCAGTAAGAGACATCATAGATCGCACCATCTCTAACAAAGTACGGTTACGACGTTCGGACACACCATTACGCTGTGGTGTTCCAGGCGGTGTTAACTGCGAAACAATTCCACATTGTCTTAAGTGAGTACCAAACTCGAAACTCAGATATTCACCCCCACGATCAGACCGTAGGAACTTGATCTTCTTGTTACGATGATTTTCCACTTCACTCTGAAATTGCTTGAACTTTTCAAATGTTTCAGACTTGTGCTTCATCAAGTAGACATAACCATATCTACTTAAATCGTCAGTGAAGGTGAGAAAATAACGATATCCGCCGCGTGCCTCCACGCTCATTGGACCACACACATCGGTGTGTATGATTTCCAACAAGTCACTTGCACGCTCCATTGTTCCGGAGAACGGAGTCTTAGTCATCTTGCCCATGAGGCATGGTTCGCACGTGTCAAGTGAATCAAAGTCAAGTGACTCCAAAAGTCCATCAGCATGGAGTTTCTTCATGCGCTTTATACCAATATGACCCAAGCGGCAGTGCCACAAAAATATGGCGCTATCATTGTTTACTCTAATTCTTTTGGTCTCAATGTTATGTATATGCGTATCGCTATCAAGATTCAATATGAACAATCCTCTCACATTCGGTGCATGACCATAAAAGATGTTACTCATAGAAATAGAACAACCATTATTCTCAGACTTAAAAGAGTAACCGTCTTGCAATAAACAAGATCCAGATATAATGTTCATGCTCAACGCAGGCACTAAATAACAATGATTTAAGTTCATCACTAATCCCGATGGTAGTTGAAGTGACACTGTGCCGACGGCGATTGCATCAACCTTGGAACCGTTTCCTACGCGCATCGTCACTTCGTCTTTTGCCAGCCTTCGTCTATTCCGCAGTTCCTGCTTCGAGTTGCAAATGTGAGCAACAGAACCGGTATCAAATACCCAGGCACTACTACGAGAGCCGGTTAAGTAAACATCAATAACATGTATATCAAATATACCTGATTTTTCTTTGCCCGCCTTCTTATCTGCCAGATACTTGGGGCAATTGCGCTTCCAGTGACCCATACCCTTGCAATAGAAGCACTCTGTTTCAGGCTTAGGTCCAGCTTTGGGTTTCTTCGGCGGATTGGCAACAGGCTTGCCGCTCTTCTTCGAATTGCCCTTCTTGCCTTTGCCGTTTCTCTTGAAACTAGTGGTCTTGCTCACCATCAACACTTGATGCTCTTTACGAAGTTCAGACTCTGCGACTTTCAGCATCGCAAACAACTCGCCGGGAGACTTGTTCATCCCTTGCATGTTGTAGTTCAACACAAAGCCTTTATAGCTTGGCGGCAGTGATTGAAGGATTCTGTCAGTGATAGCTTCTTGCGGGAGTTCAATCCCCAGCTCAGCTAGACGGTTTGAGTACCCAGACATTTTGAGCACATGTTCACTGACAGACGAGTTTTCCTCCATCTTGCAAGCATAGAATTTATCGGAGGTCTCATACCTCTCGATCCGGGCGTTCTTCTGAAAGATAAACTTCAACTCCTGGAACATCTCAAATGCTCCATGACGCTCAAAGCGACGTTGAAGTCCCGGTTCTAAGCCATACAAGACTGCACATTGAACTATTGAGTAGTCCTCCTTACGTGCTAACCAAGCGTTCTTAACATCCTGATCAGTCGTAGCGGGTGGTTCATCTCCTAGCGCAGCATTAAGGACATAATCCTTCTTTCCAGCTTGTAAGATTAGCTTAAGATTACGAGCCCAGTCTACAAAGTTGCTTCCATCATCTTTCAACTTAGCTTTCTCTAGGAACGTATTAAAATTCAGGATGACACTTGCGTGAGCCATGATCTACAACACAAATATATTCAAAGTGGACTTAGACTATGTTCAAGACAATTAGAGTTCAACTTAATCAAATTATATGCTAAACTCCCACTCAAAAAGTACATCTCTCTAGTCATTTGAGTGGTTCATGATCCACTTACACTATCCCAAGTCCGATCATCACGTGAGTTGAGCATAGTTTCAGTGGTAAGCATCCCTATGCTAATCATATCAACTATATGATTCATGATCGACCTTTCGGTCTCATGTGTTCCGAGGCCATGTCTGCACATGCTAGGCTTGTCAAGCTTAACCCGAGTGTTCCGCGTGCGCAACTGTTTTGCACCCGTTGTATGTGAACGTTGAGTCTATCACACCCGATCATCACGTGGTGTCTCGAAATGACGAACTGTAGCAACGGTGCACAGTCGGGGAGAACACAATTTCGTCTTGAAATTTTAGTGAGAGATCACCTCATAATGCTACCGTCGTTCTAAGCAAAATAAGGTGCATAAAAGGATTAACATCACATGCAATTCATAAGTGACATGATATGGCCATCATCTCGTGCTTCTTGATCTCCATCACCAAAGCACCGGCACGATCTTCTTGTCACCGGCGCCACACCATGATCATCCATCAACGTGTTGCCATCGGGGTTGTCGTGCTACTTATGCTATTACTACTAAAGCTACATCCTAGCAAAATAGTAAACGCATCTGCAAGCACAAACGTTAGTATAAAGACAACCCTATGGCTCCTGCCGGTTGTCGTACCATCGACATGCAAGTCGATATTTCTATTACAACATGATCATCTCATACATCCAATATATCACATCACATCGTTGGCCATATCACATCACAATCATACCCTGCAAAAACAAGTTAGACGTCCTCTAATTTTGTTGTTGCATGTTTTACGTGGTGACCAAGGGTATCTAGTAGGATCGCATCTTACTTACGCAAACACCACAACGGAGATATATGAGTTGCTATTTAACCTCATCCAAGGACCTCCTCGGTCAAATCCGATTCAACTAAAGTTGGAGAAACCGTCACTTGCCAGTCATCTTTGAGCAAAGGGGGTTACTCGTAACGATGAAACCAGTCTCTCGTAAGCGTAGGAGTAATGTCGGTCCAAGCCGCTTCAATCCAACAATACCGCGGAATCAAGAAAAGATTAAGGAGGGCAGCAAAACGCACATCACCGCCCACAAAACCTTTTGTGTTCTACTCGAGAAGACATCTACGCATGAACCTAGCTCATGGTGCCACTGTTGGGGAACGTCGCATGGGAAACAAAAATTTTCCTACCCGCACGAAGACCTATCATGGTGATGTCCATCTACGAGAGGGGATGAGTGATCTACGTACCCTTGTAGATCGTACAGCAGAAGCGTTAGAGAACGCGGTTGATGTAGTGGAACGTCCTCACATCCCTCGATCCGCCCCGCGAACAATCCCGCGATCAGTCCCACGATCTAGTACCGAACGGACGGCACCTCCGCGTTCAGCACACGTACAGCTCGACGATGATCTCGGCCTTCTTGATCCAGCAAGAGAGACGGAGAGGTAGAAGAGTTCTCCGGCAGCGTGACGGTGCTCCGGAGGTTGGTGATGATCTCGTCTCAGCAGGGCTCCGCCCGAGTTCCGCAGAAACGCGATCTAGAGGAAAAACTATGGAGGTATGTGGTCGGGCAGCCGTGAGAAAGTCGTCTCAAATCTGCCCTAAAAGCCCCATATATATAGGAGGAGGGAGGGGGACCTTGCCTTGGGGTCCAAGGGACCCTCAAGGGGTCGGCCGAGCCAAGGGGGGGAGGACTCCCCCCCCCCAAACCGAGTTGGACTTGGTTTGGTGGGAGGAGTCCCCCTCCCTTCCCACTTCCTCCCTCTTTTTTTTTTTCTTTTCCTTTGATTTCCTTCTCTTGGCGCATAGGCCCCCTTGGGGCTGTCCCACCAGCCCACTAATGCTGGTGTGTCTCCCCAAAGCCTATGGGCTTCCCCGGGGTGGGTTGCCCCCCCCCCCCCCCGGTGAACTCCCGGAACCCATTCGTCATTCCCGGTACATTCCCGGTAACTCCGAAAACCTTCCGGTAATCAAATGAGGTCATCCTATATATCAATCTTCGTTTCCGGACCATTCCGGAAACCCTCGTGACGTCTGTGATCTCATCCGGGACTCCGAACAACATTCGGTAACCAACCATATAACTCAAATACGCATAAAACAACGTCGAACCTTAAGTGTGCAGACCCTGCGGGTTCGAGAACTATGTAGACATGACCCGAGAGACTCCTCGGTCAATATCCAATAGCGGGACCTGGATGCCCATATTGGATCCTACATATTCTACGAAGATCTTATCGTTTGAACCTCAGTGCCAAGGATTCGTATAATCCCGTATGTCATTCCCTTTGTCCTTCGGTATGTTACTTGCCCGAGATTCGATCGTCAGTATCCGCATACCTATTTCAATCTCGTTTACCGGCAAGTCTCTTTACTCGGTCCGTAATACAAGATCCCGCAACTTACACTAAGTTACATTGCTTGCAAGGCTTGTGTGTGATGTTGTATTACCGAGTGGGCCCCGAGATACCTCTCCGTCACATGGAGTGACAAATCCCAGTCTTGATCCATACTCAATCAACTAACACCTTCGGAGATACCTGTAGAGCATCTTTATAGTCACCGAGTTACGTTGCGACGTTTGATACACACAAAGCATTCCTCCGGTGTCAGTGAGTTATATGATCTCATGGTCATAGGAATAAATACTTGACACGCAGAAAACAGTAGCAACAAAATGACACGATCAACATGCTACGTCTATTAGTTTGGGTCTAGTCCATCACGTGATTCTCCCAATGACGTGATCCAGTTATCAAGCAACAACACCTTGTTCATAATCAGAAGACACTGACTATCATCGATCAACTGGCTAGCCAACTAGAGGCATGCTAGGGACGGTGTTTTGTCTATGTATCCACACATGTAAATGAGTCTTCATTCAATACAATTATAGCATGGATAATAAACTATTATCTTGATACAGGAATTATAATAATAACTATACATTTATTATTGCCTCTAGGGCATAATTCCAACGGCAACCCACCCCGGGGAAGCCCATAGGCCTTGGGGGTGGTGCACCAGCCCTTAGTGGGCTGGTGGGACAGCCCAAGAAGGCCCTATGCACCATAGGAAGAAAATCAAAGAGAAAAAAAAGAGGAGGTGGGAAAAGGGGGAAGGACTCCTCCTTCCAAACCTAGTTGGACTCGGTTTGGAAGGGGAGGGCTGCCCCCCTTGGCTCGGCCGAAGCCCTTAGGGGTCCTTGGACCCCAAGGCAAGGCTCCCCCTCTTCCCCCTATATATACGGAGGTTTTAGGGCTGATTTGAGACGACTTTTCCACGGCAGCCCGACCACATACCTCCACGGTTTTTCCTCTAGATCGCGTTTCTGCGGAGCTCGGGCGGAGCCCTGCTGAGATAAGATCACCACCAACCTCCGGAGCGCCGTCACGCTGCCGGAGAACTCTTCTACCTCTCCGTCTCTCTTGCTGGATCAAGAAGGCCGAGATCATCGTCGAGCTGTACGTGTGTTGAACGCGGAGGTGCCGTCGGTTCGGCACTAGATCGTGGGACTGATCGCGGGACGGTTCGCGGGGCGGATCGAGGGACGTGAGGACGTTCCACTACATCAACCGCGTTCACTAACGCTTCTGCTGTACGGTCTACAAGGGTACGTAGATCACACATCCCCTCTCGTAGATGGACATCGCCATGATAGGTCTTCGTGCGCGTAGGAAATTTTTTGTTTCCCATGCTACGTTCCCTAACAGTGGCATCATGAGCTAGGTTCATGCGTAGATGTCTTCTCGAGTAGAACACAAAAGGTTTTGTGGGCGGTGATGTGCGTTTTGCTGCCCTCCTTAGTCTTTTCTTGATTCCGCGGTATTGTTGGATTGAAGCGGCTTGGACCGACATTACTCCTACGCTTACGAGAGACTGGTTTCATCGTTACGAGTAACCCCCTTTGCTCAAAGATGACTGGCAAGTGACGGTTTCTCCAACTTTAGTTGAATCGGATTTGACCGAGGAGGTCCTTGGATGAGGTTAAATAGCAACTCATATATCTCCGTTGTGGTGTTTGCGTAAGTAAGATGCGATCCTACTAGATACCCATGCTCACCACGTAAAACATGCAACAACAAAATTAGAGGACGTCTAACTTGTTTTTGCAGGATATGCTTGTGATGTTATATGGCCAACGATGTGATGTGATATATTGGATGTCTGAGATGATCATGTTGTAATAGATAATATCGACTTGCACGTCGATGGTACGGCAACCGGCAGGAGCCATAGGGTTGTCTTTATATTAATGTTTGTGCTTGCAGATTCGTTTACTATTTTGCTAGGATGTAGCTTTAGTAGTAATAGCATGAGTAGCACGACAACCCCGATGGAGACACGTTGATGGAGATCATGGTGTGGCGCCGGTGACAAGAAGATCGTGCCGGTGCTTTGGTGATGGAGATCAAGGAGCACGTGATGATGGCCATGTCATGTCACTTATGAATTGCATGTGATGTTAATCCTTTTATGCACCTTATTTTGTTTAGAACGACGGTAGCATTATGAGGTGATCTCTCACTAAAATTTCAAGACGAAATTGTGTTCTCCCCGATTGTGCACCGTTGCTACAGTTCGTCGTTTCGAGACACCACGTGATGATCGAGTGTGATAGACTCAACGTTCACATACAACGGGTGCAAAACAGTTGCGCACGCGGAACTCTCGGGTTAAGCTTGACGAGCCTAGCATGTGCAGACATTGCCTCGGAACACATGAGACCGAAAGGTCGATCATGAATCATATAGATGATATGATTAGCATAGGGATGCTTACCACTGAAACTATGCTCAACTCACGTGATGATCGGACTTGAGCTAATGTAAGTGGATCATGAACCACTCAAATGACTAGAGAGATGTACTTTTTAAGTGGGAGTTTAGCGAGTAATTTGATTAAGTTAAACTCTAATTATCTTGAACATAGTCTAAGTCCACTTCGAATATATTTGTGTTGTAGATCATGGTTCACGCGATAGTCACCCTGAATTTTAATACGTTCCTAGAGAAAGCTAACTTGAAAGATGATGGAAGCAACTTTGTAGACTGGGCTCGTAATCTTAAGCTAATCTTACAAGCTGGGAAGAAGGATTATGTCCTTAATGCTGCGCTAGGAGATGAACCACCCGCTACGGCTGATCAGGATGTTAAGAACGCTTGGTTAGCACGTAAGGAGGACTACTCAGTAGTTCAATGTGCAGTCTTGTATGGCTTAGAGCCGGGACTTCAACGTCGCTTTGAGCGTCATGGAGCATTTGAGATGTTCCAGGAGTTGAAGTTTATCTTTCAGAAGAACGCCCGGATCGAGAGGTATGAGACCTCCGATAAATTCTATGCTTGCAAGATGGAGCAGAACTCGTTTGTCAGTGAACATGTGCTCAAAATGTCTGGGTACTCAAACCGTCTAGCTGAGCTGGGGATTGAACTCCCGCAAGAAGCTATCACTGACAGAATCCTTCAATCACTGCCGCCAAGCTATAAAGGCTTTGTGTTGAACTACAACATGCAAGGGATGAACAAGTCTCCCGGCGAGTTGTTTGCGATGCTGAAAGTCGCAGAGTCTGAACTCCGTAAAGAGCATCAAGTGTTGATGGTGAATAAGACCACTAGTTTCAAGAGAAACGACAAAGGCAAGAAGGGTAATTCGAAGAAGAGCGGCAAGCCTGTTGCCAATCCGACGAAGAAACCCAAAGCTGGACCTAAGCCTGAAACAGAGTGTTACTATTGCAAGGGTATGGGTCACTGGAAGCGCAATTGCCCCAAGTATCTGACTGGTAAGAAGGCGGCCAAAGAAAAATCAGGTGTATATTTGATATACATGTTATTGATGTGTACTTAACCGGCTCTCGTAGTAGTGCCTGGGTATTCGATACCGGTTCTGTTGCTCATATTTGCAACTCGAAACAGGAACTGCGGAATAGACGAAGGCTGGCGAAATATGATGTGACGATGCGCGTAGGAAATGGTTCCAAGGTTGATGCAATCGCCGTCGGCACAGTTTCACTTCAGTTACCATCAGGATTAGTTATGAACTTGAATCATTGTTATTTAGTGCCTGCGTTGAGCATGAACATTATATCTGGATCTTGTTTATTGTGAGACGGTTACTCTTTTAAGTCAGAGAATAATGGTTGCTCTATTTCTATGAGTAACATCTTTTATGGTCATGCACCCAATGTGAGAGGATTGTTCATATTGAATCTTGATAGTGATACACACATACATAACATTGAGACCAAAAGAGTTAGAGTTAACAATGATAGCGCCATATTTTTGTGGCACTGCCGCTTAGGTCATATTGGTGTAAAGTGCATGAAGAAACTCCATGCCGATGGACTTTTGGAGTCACTTGACTTTGATTCACTTGACACGTGCGAACCATGCATCATGGGCAAGATGACTAAAAATCCGTTCTCCGGAACAATGGAGCGTGCAAGTGACTTATTGGAAATCATACATACCGATGTGTGTGGTCCGATGAGCGTAGAGGCACACGGCGGATATCGTTATTTTCTCACCTTCACTGACGATTTGAGTAGATATGGTTATGTCTACTTAATGAAGCACAAGTCTGAAACATTTGAAAAGCTCAAGCAATTTCAGAGTGAAGTGGAAAATCATCGTAACAAGAAGATCAAGTTCCTACGGTCTGATCGTGGGGTGAATATCTGAGTTTCCAGTTTGGTGCTCACTTAAGACAATGTGGAATTGTTTCACAGTTGACACCGCCTGGAACACCACAGCGTAATGGTGTGTCTGAACGTCGTAATCGTACTTTATTAGAGATGGTGCGATCTATGATGTCTCTTACCGATTTGCCGTTATCGTTTTGGGGTTATGCATTAGAAACAGCTGCATTCACTTTAAATAGGGCACCATCAAAATCCATTGAGACGACACCATACGAACTGTGGTATGGCAAAAGGCCAAAGTTGTCGTTTCTTAAAGTTTGGGGATGTGATGCTTATGTCAAAAAGCTTCAGCCTGAAAAGCTGGAACCCAAAGCGGAAAAGTGCATCTTCATAGTTACCCAAAAGAGACGGTTGGGTACACCTTCTATCTCAAATCCGAGGGCAAAGTGTTTGTTGCTATAAACGGAGCTTTTCTCGAGAAAGAGTTTCTCTTGAGAGAATTGAGTGGGAGGAAGATAGAACTTGATGAGGGTGTCGAACCTCTCATCCCTCTGGATGGTGGCGCAGGGCAAGGGGAAACCTCTGTCGTTGCGATGCCGGTTGAGGAGGAAGTTAATGATGATGATCATGAAACTTCGGTTCAAGTTTCTGTCGAACCACGCAGGTCGACGAGACCACGTGCTGCTCCAGAGTGGTACGGTAATCCCGTCTTGTCAATCATGTTGTTAGACAACAATGAACCTGCAAATTATGAAGAAGCAATGGTGGGCCCAGATTCCAACAAATGGCTAGAAGCCATTAAGTCCGAGATAGGATCCATGTATGAGAACAAAGTGTGGACTTCGGAAGTAGTACATGAGGGCCGCAAGGCTATTCAGAACAAATGGATCTTTAAGAGGAAGACGGACGCTGACGGCAATGTGACCGTTTATAAAGCTTGAATTGTGGCAAAGGGTTTTTCACAAGTTTAAGGAGTTGACTACGATGAGACATTCTCACCCGTAGCGATGCTTAAGTCCGTTAGAATCATGTTAGCAATAGCTGCATTTTTCGATTATGAAATCTGGCAGATGGATGTCAAAACGGCGTTCCTTAACGGTTTCCTTAAGGGAGAGTTGTATATGATGCAACCCGAAGGTTTTGTCGATCCTAAGAATGCTAACAAGGTGTGCAAGCTCCAGCGATCCATTTATGGACTGGTGCAAGCATCTCGGAGTTGGAACAAACGCTTTGATGAGGTGATCAAAGCATTTGGGTTTATACAAGTGGTTGGAGAATCTTGTATTTACAAGAAAGTGAGTGGGAGCTCTGTGGCGTTTCTAATATTATATGTGGATGACATATTGCTGATTGGAAACAACGTAGAGTTTTTGGAGAGCATAAAGGATTACTTGAATAAAAGTTTCTCTATGAAGGACCTAGGAGAAGCTGCTTACATTCTAGGCATTAAGATCTACACGGATAGATCAAAACGCCTGATAGGACTTTCACAAAGCACATACCTTGATAAAGTTTTGAAGAGGTTCAAAATGGAACAGTCCAAGAAAGGGTTCTTGCCAGTTTTACAAGGTACGAGATTGAGTAAGACTCAGTGCCGAGCAACTGATGAGGATAGAGAGCATATGAGCACCGTCCCCTATGCTTCAGCCATAGGTTCTATCATGTATGCAATGGTGTGCACTAGACCGGACGTTAGCCTGGCCATAAGTATGGCAGGTAGGTTCCAGAGTAATCCAGGAGTGGATCACTGGACGGCGGTCAAGAATATCCTGAAGTACCTGAAAAGGACTAAGGAGATGTTTCTCGTGTATGGAGGTGACGAAGAGCTCGCCGTAAAGGGTTACGTCGATGCAAGCTTTGACACAGATCCGGACGACTCTAAGTCGCAGACCGGATACGTATTTATTCTTAATGGGGGTGCGGTAAGCTGATGCAGTTCCAAGCAAAGCGTCGTAGCAGATTCTACATGTGAAGCGGAGTACATGGCTGCCTCGGAGGCGGCTAAGGAGGGTGTCTGGATGAAGCAGTTCATGATGGATCTTGGAGTGATGCCAAGTGCACTGAATCCAATAACCTTGTTCTGTGACAACACGGGTGCCATTGCCTTAGCAAAGGAACCACGGTTTCACAAGAAGTCCACACACATCAAACGACGCTTCAACCTCATCCGCGACTACGTCGAAGGGGAGGACGTGAATATATGCAAAGTGCACATGGATCTGAATGTAGCAGACCCGCTGACTAAACCTATTCCACGGGCAAAGCATGATCAACACCAGAACTGTATGGGTGTTAGATTTATTACAATGTAATTCGCATGATGATGTGAGGGCTAGATTATTGACTCTAGTGCAAGTGGGAGACTGTTGGAATTATGCCCTAGAGGCAATAATAAATATAGTTATTATTATAATTCCTGTATCAAGATAATCATTTATTATCCATGCTATAATTGTATTGAATGAAGACTTATATACATGCGTGGATACATAGACAAAACACTGTCCCTAGCAAGCCTCTAGTTGGCTAGCCAGTTGATCAAAGATAGTCAGTGTCTTTTGATTATGAACAAGGTGTTGTTGCTTGATAACTGGATCACGTCATTAGGAGAATCACGTGATGGACTAGACCCAAACTAATAGACGTAGCATGTTGGTCGTGTCATTTTGTTGCTACTGTTTTCTGCGTGTCAAGTATTTGTTCCTATGACCATGAGATCATATAACTCACTGACACCGGAGGAATACTTTGTGTGTATCAAACGTCGCACCGTAACTGGGTGACTATAAAGATGCTCTACAGGTATCTCCGAAGGTGTTCGTTGAGTTAGTATGGATTGAGACTGGGATTTGTCACTCCGTGTGACGGGGAGGTATCTCGGGGCCCACTCGGTAATACAACATCACACACAAGCCTTGCAAGCAATGTGACTTAGTGTAAGTTGTGAGATCTTGTATTACGGAACGAGTAAAAAGACTTGCCGGTAAACGAGATTGAAATAGGTATGCGGATACTGACGATCGAATCTCGGGCAAGTAACATACCGAAGGACAAAGGGAATGACATACGGGATTATATGAATCCTTGGCACTGAGGTTCAAACGATAAGATCTTCGTAGAATATGTAGGACCCAATATGGGCATCCAGGTCCCGCTATTGGATATCGACCGAGGAGTCTCTCGGGTCATGTCTACATAGTTCTCGAACCCGCAGGGTCTGCACACTTAAGGTTCGACGTTGTTTTATGCGTATTTGAGTTATATGGTTGGTTACCGAATGTTGTTTGGAGTCCCGGATGAGATCACGGACGTCACGAGGGTTTCCGGAATGGTCCGGAAACGAAGATTGATATATAGGATGACCTCATTTGATTATCGGAACGTTTTCGGAGTTACCGGGAATGACGAATGGGTTCCGGGAGTTCACCGGGGGGGCAACTGTTGGAAATATGCCCTAGAGGCAATAATAAATTAGTTATTATTATATTTCTTAGTTCATGATAATCGTTTATTATCCATGCTATAATTGCATTGATTGGAAACACAATACTTGTGTGGATACATAGACAAAACACTGTCCCTAGTAAGCCTCTAGTTGACTAGCTCGTTGATCAAAGATGGTCAAGGTTTCCTGGCCATAGGCAAGTGTTGTCACTTGATAACGGGATCACATCATTAGGAGAATCATGTGATGGACTAGACCCAAACTAATAGACGTAGCATGTTGATCGTGTCATTTTGTTGCTACTGTTTTCTGCGTGTCAAGTATTTGTTCCTATGACCATGAGATCATATAACTCACGGACACCAGAGGAATGCTTTGTGTGTATCAAACGTCGCAACGTAACTGGGTGACTATAAAGATGCTCTACAGGTATCTCCGAAGGTGTTCGTTGAGTTAGTATAGATCGAGACTGGGATTTGTCACTCCGTGTGAACGGAGAGGTATCTCGGGGCCCACTCGGTAATACAACATCACACACAAGCCTTGCAAGCAATGTAACTTAGTGTAAGTTGCGGGATCTTGTATTACGGAACGAGTAAAGAGACTTGCCAGTAAACGAGATTGAAATAGGTATACGGATACTGACGATCGAATCTCGGGCAAGTAACATACCGAAGGACAAAGGGAATGACATACGGGATTATATGAATCCTTGGCACTGAGGTTCAAACGATAAGATCTTCGTAGAATATGTAGGATCCAATATGGGCATCCAGGTCCCGCTATTGGATATTGACCGAGGAGTCTCTCGGGTCATGTCTACATAGTTCTCGAACCCGCAGGGTCTGCACACTTAAGGTTTGACGTTGTTTTATGCGTATTTGAGTTATATGGTTGGTTACCGAATGTTGTTCGGAGTCCCGGATGAGATCACGGACGTCACGAGGGTTTCCGGAATGGTCCGGAAACGAAGATTGATATATAGGATGACCTCATTTGGTTACCGAAAGGTTTTCGTGCATTACCGGAAAAGTTTCGGGCTCATCGGTAGTGTACCGGGAGTGCCGGGAGGGGTGCCGGGGACCATCGGGAGGGGTGTCACGCCCCAAGGGGTCTCATGGGCTATGGAAAGAGATAAACCAGCCCCTAGTGGGCTGGAATAAGTTCCCACTAAGGTCCATAAGGTTTGAGAAGGAAAAAAAACACAAGGTGGAAAGAGTTTCCAAGTGGGAAGGTGGAATCCTACTCCAAGTAGGATTGGAGTAGGACTCCTCCACCTCCAATTTCGGCCAAACCTTTAGGTTTTGAGGCTGCCTCCTCCCCTCCCTCCCACCTATATATACGGAGGTTTTAGGGCTGATTTGAGACGACTTTCTCACGGCTGCCCGACCACATACCTCCATAGTTTTTCCTCTAGATCGCGTTTCTGCGGAGCTCGGGCGGAGCCCTGCTGAGACAAGATCATCACCAACCTCCGGAGCGCCGTCACGCTGCCGGAGAACTCTTCTACCTCTCCGTCTCTCTTGCTGGATCAAGAAGGCCGAGATCATCGTCGAGTTGTACGTCTGCTGAACGCGGAGGTGCCGTCCGTTCGGTACTAGATCGTGGGACTGATCGCGGGATTGTTCGCGGGGCGGATCGAGGGACGTGAGGACGTTCCACTACATCAACCGCGTTCACTAACGCTTCTGCTGTACGATCTACAAGGGTACGTAGATCACTCATCCCCTCTCGTAGATGGACATCACCATGATAGGTCTTCGTGCGCGTAGGAAAATTTTTGTTTCCCTTGCGACGTTCCCCAACAGTGGCATCATGAGCTAGGTTCATGCGTAGATGTCTTCTCGAGTAGAACACAAAATTTTTTGTGGGCAGTGATGTGCGTTTTGCTGCCCTCCTTAGTCTTTTCTTGATTCCGCGGTATTGTTGGATTGAAGCGGCTTGGACCGACATTACTCGTACGCTTACGAGAGACTGGTTTCATCGTTACGAGTAACCCCCTTTGCTCAAAGATGACTGGCAAGTGACTGTTTCTCCAACTTTAGTTGAATCGGATTTGACCGAGGAGGTCCTTGGATGAGGTTAAATAGCAACTCATATATCTCCGTTGTGGTGTTTGCGTAAGTAAGATGCGATCCTACTAGATACCCTCGGTCACCACGTAAAACATGCAACAACAAAATTAGAGGACGTCTAACTTGTTTTTGCAGGGTATGATTGTGATGTGATATGGCCAACGATGTGATGTGATATATTGGATGTATGAGATGATCATGTTGTAATAGAAATATCGACTTGCACGTCGATGGTACGGCAACCGGCAGGAGCCATAGGGTTGTCTTTATACTAACGTTTGTGCTTGCAGATGCGTTTACTATTTTGCTAGGATGTAGCTTTAGTAGTAATAGCATAAGTAGCACGACAACCCCGATGGCAACACGTTGATGGATGATCATGGTGTGGCGCCGGTGACAAGAAGATCGTGCCGGTGCTTTGGTGATGGAGATCAAGAAGCACGTGATGATGGCCATATCATGTCACTTATGAATTGCATGTGATGTTAATCCTTTTATGCACCTTATTTTGCTTAGAACGACGGTAGCATTATGAGGTGATCTCTCACTTAAATTTCAAGACGAAGTTGTGTTCTCCCTGACTGTGCACCGTTGCGACAGTTCTTCGTTTCGAGACACCACGTGATGATCGGGTGTGATAGACTCAACGTTCACATACAACGGGTGCAAAACAGTTGCACACGCAGAACACTCGGGTTAAGCTTGACGAGCCTAGCATGTGCAGACATGGCCTCGGAACACATGAGACTGAAAGGTCGAGCATGAATCGTATAGTTGATATGATTAGCATAGGGATGCTTACCACTGAAACTATTCTCGACTCACGTGATGATCGGACTTGAGATAGTGGATTTGGATCATGTACCACTCAAATGACTAGAGAGATGTACTTTTTGAGTGGGAGTTCTTAAGTAATATGATTAATTGAACTAATTTTCATGAACATAGTCTAATGGTCTTTGCGAATTACGATGTAGCTTGCGCTATAGCTCTACTGTTTTTTTATGTTCCTAGAGAAAATTTAGTTGAAAATTGATAGTAGCAAACTTTGCAGACTGAGTCTGTAAAACCGAGGATTGTCCTCGTTGCTGCGCAGAAGGCTTATGTCCTTAATGCACCACTCGGTGTGCTGCACCTCGAGCGTCGTCTGTGGATGCTGTGAACATCCGACATACACGTTTCTGATGACTACACGATAGTTCAGTGCAAAGTACTTAATGGCTTAGAAGCAAGGCACCGAAAACGTTTTAAACGTCACGGAACATAAGTGATGTTCTAAAGAGATGAAATTGTGATTTCATGCTTGTGCCCTTGTTAAGAGGTACGAGTCCTCCAACAAAATTCTTTGACCACAAAGTAAAGGAGAAAAGCTCAATCGTTGAGCGTGTGCTCAGATTGTCTGAGTACGACAATCACTTGAATCAAATGGGAGCTAATCTTCCAGATGAGATAGTGATGGTTCTCCAAAAGTCACTGCCACCAAGCTTTGAGAGCTTCGTGATGAACTATAACATATCAAGGATAGATACAATGATCTTTGAGAGATTCGCGACGTTTGACACTGCGAAAGTAGAAATCAAGAAGGAGCATCAATAGTTGATGGTTTGAAAAACCACTAAGTTTCAAGAAAGGCGAGGGCTAGAAGGGATACTTCGTGAAACAGCAAAACAGTTGCTGCACTAATGAAGAGACCCAAGATTAAACCCAAACTCGAGACTAAGTGCTTCTGTAATAAGGGGAACAGTCACTGAGGCGGAGCAACTCTAGATACTTGGTAGATAAGAAGGCTGGCAAAAGTCGAGAGAAGTATATTTGATATACATAATGTTGATGTGTACTTTACTAGTACTCCTAGTAGCACGAGGGTATTGGATACTGGTTCGGTTGCTAAGTGATTAGTAACGCGAAATGAAAGCTACGGCATAAACGGAGACTAGCTAAAGGCGAGGTGACGATACGTGTTGGAAGTGTTTCCAAGGTTGATATGATCAAACGTCACACGCCCCCTTTACCATCGGGATTGGTGTTGAACCTAAATAATTGTTATTTGGTGCTTGCGTTAAGCATGAACATGATTGGATCGTGTTTATTGCAATACGATTATTCATTCAAAAGGAATAATGGTTACTCTATTTGCTTGAATAATCACCTTCAATGGTTTATTGAATCTCGATTGTAGTGTTACACATTGGTGCCAAAAGATACGAGTTAAATGATGATAGTACCACTTACTTGTGGCACTGCCGCTTGAGTCATGTTAGTATAAATTGCATGAAGAGGCTCCATGCTGATGGATCTTTACTCACCTGATTTCGAATCACTAGTGACATGCAAATCATACCACATGAGCAAGGCCTTGTTTTCATTGAGATGAAACAAGATAGTAACTTGTTGGAAGTGATACATTTTGATGTATGCAGTCCAGTGAGTGTTGAGGCACGCAGTGGATATCATTATGTTCTTACTTCACTGACGACTTGAGTAGATACAGGAGTATTTACTTAATGAATCACAAGTCTGAAATATTGAAAAGTTCAATTCTGTTTCAAAGTGAAGTTCGTCGTAACAAGAGGATGAACTGTCTACGATATGATCATAGAAATGAATATCTGAGTTACGAATTTTTGGTACACAGTTAAGACAATGTGGAAATTGTTTCACAGTTCATGCCACCTGGAACATCATGGTGTGATGATGTGTCTGAACGTCATAGCCACGCACTATTTAGTATGGTGCATGCTGGGATGTCTCTTATTGAATTACCACTATCGTTTATGGGTTATGCATTAGAGACAACCACATTCACTTTAAATGGGGCACCGCGTATTTCCGTTGAGATGACACAGTATAGACTGAGGTTTAGAGAAATCTAAACTGTCGTTTCTTGAAAGTTTGGGGCTTCGAAACTTATGTGAAAAAGTTTTAGTCTGATAAGCTCGAACCCAAAGCGGATAAATGCATCTTCACAGGATATCCAAAACAGTTGGGTACATCTCCTATCTCAGATCCGAAAGCAAAGTGTTTGTTTCTAGAAACGGATCCTTTCTCGAGAAAAGGTTTCTCTCGAAAGAATTGAGTGGGAGGGTAGTAGAACTTGATGAGGTTATTGAACCATCACTTCAACCAGTGTGTAGCAGGGCGTAGGAAGTTGTTCCTGTGGCGCCTACACCAATTGAAGTGGAAGCTGATGATGGTGATCATTAAGCTTCGAATCAAGTTACTACAAACCTCGTAGGTCGACAAGGTCGCGTACTGCTGCAGAGTAGTACGGTAACCCTGTCTTGGAGGTCATGTTGTTGAGCAACAGTGAACCTACGAGTTATGGAGAAAGCGATGGTGGGCCCAGATTCCGACAAATGGCTGGAAGCCATAAAATCCGAGAGAGGATCCATGTGTGAAAACAAAGTGTAGACTTTGGTAGAACTACTTGATGGTCATGGGACTATTGGGTAAAATGGATCTTTAAAAGAAGACAGACGATGATGGTGATAAGTCACTATTAAGAAAAGCTCGACTTGTCGCAAAGATGTTTTCGACAAGATCAAACAGTTGACTATGATGAGTCTTTCTCACTCGTAGCGATGCTAAAGGTCTGTTAGAATTATGTTAGTAGTTGCTGCATTATTTATGAAATATTGCACGTAGGATGTCAAAACATTGTTTCCTCGACGGTTTCCTTGAGCAAACATTGTATGTGATACAACCAGAAGGTTTTGTCGATCCTAAAGATACTAGCAAGTATGCAAGCTCCAGTGATCCTTCAATGGACTGGTGCAAGCATCTCGGAGTTGGAATAAGCACTTTGATGAGATGATCAAAGATTTTGGGTGTGTACAAGGTTTATGAGAAACTTGTATTTCCAAAGAAGTGAGTGGGAGCACTATAGAATTTCTGATAGGTATATGTGGTTGACATATTGTGGATCAGAAGTAATGTAGAATTTCTGTAAAGCATACAAGGTTGTTTGAAAGAAGTTTTCAAAGGAGTACCTGGATTATGCTACTTGAAGGTTGAGCATCAAAGATCTATGGAGATAGATCGAAAGCGCTTAATAGAAGTTTCAACAAGATGCATGCCTTGACAAGTTTTTGAAAGAGTTCAAAATAGACCAGCAAAGAAGGAGTTCTTGGTTGCGTTGTGAGGTGTGAATTTGAGTAAGACTCAAAACCCGACCACGGCAGAATAAAGAGAATAGATGAAGGTCGTCTTCTATGCCTTAGCCGTAGAATCTAAAGTATGCCATGCTGTGTACCGCACCTGAAGTGTGCCTTGACTCAAAGTATGTTGAGAGGTACAGAGAGTGATCCATGTTTGAATCACTAGCAGCGGTCAAAATTTATCCTTAGTAACAAATGAACTAAGGAAATTTTCTCGATTATGGAGGTGGTTAAAGAGTTCGTCGTAAAGGGTAACGTCGATGCAAGCTTTGACACTAATCTGAATAACTATGAGTAGTGAAACGGATTCATATAGTAGAGTGGATATTTGGAGCATTTCCGAATAGCACGTAGTAGCAGCATCTATAAAGATGACATAAAGATTTGTAAAGAACGCACGGATCTGAAAGTTTCAGAACCGTTGACTAAAACCTCTCTCACGAGCAAGACGTGATCAGACCCCATAACTATATGGGTATTGGATTCGTTGGAATCACATGGTGATGTGAACTAGATTATTGACTCTAGTGCAAGTGGGAGACTGTTGGAAATATGCCCTAGAGGCAATAATAAATTAGTTATTATTATATTTCTTAGTTCATGATAATCGTTTATTATCCATGCTATAATTGCATTGATTGGAAACACAATACTTGTGTGGATACATAGACAAAACACTGTCCCTAGTAAGCCTCTAGTTGACTAGCTCGTTGATCAAAGATGGTCAAGGTTTCCTGGCCATAGGCAAGTGTTGTCACTTGATAACGGGATCACATCATTAGGAGAATCATGTGATGGACTAGACCCAAACTAATAGACGTAGCATGTTGATCGTGTCATTTTGTTGCTACTGTTTTCTGCGTGTCAAGTATTTGTTCCTATGACCATGAGATCATATAACTCACGGACACCAGAGGAATGCTTTGTGTGTATCAAACGTCGCAACGTAACTGGGTGACTATAAAGATGCTCTACAGGTATCTCCGAAGGTGTTCGTTGAGTTAGTATAGATCGAGACTGGGATTTGTCACTCCGTGTGAACGGAGAGGTATCTCGGGGCCCACTCGGTAATACAACATCACACACAAGCCTTGCAAGCAATGTAACTTAGTGTAAGTTGCGGGATCTTGTATTACGGAACGAGTAAAGAGACTTGCCAGTAAACGAGATTGAAATAGGTATACGGATACTGACGATCGAATCTCGGGCAAGTAACATACCGAAGGACAAAGGGAATGACATACGGGATTATATGAATCCTTGGCACTGAGGTTCAAACGATAAGATCTTCGTAGAATATGTAGGATCCAATATGAGCATCCAGGTCCCGCTATTGGATATTGACCGAGGAGTCTCTCGGGTCATGTCTACATAGTTCTCGAACCCGCAGGGTCTGCACACTTAAGGTTCGACGTTGTTTTATGCGTATTTGAGTTATATGGTTGGTTACCGAATGTTGTTCGGAGTCCCGGATGAGATCACGGACGTCACGAGGGTTTCCGGAATGGTCCGGAAACGAAGATTGATATATAGGATGACCTCATTTGGTTACCGGAAGGTTTTCGTGCATTACCGGAAAAGTTTCGGGCTCATCGGTAGTGTACCGGGAGTGCCGGGAGGGGTGCCGGGGACCATCGGGAGGGGTGTCACGCCCCAAGGGGTCTCATGGGCTATGGGAAGAGATAAACCAGCCCCTAGTGGGCTGGAATAAGTTCCCACTAAGGTCCATAAGGTTTGAGAAGGAAAAAAACACAAGGTGGAAAGAGTTTCCAAGTGGGAAGGTGGAATCCTACTCCAAGTAGGATTGGAGTAGGACTCCTCCACCTCCAATTTCGGCCAAACCTTTAGGTTTTGAGGCTGCCTCCTCCCCTCCCTCCCACCTATATATACGGAGGTTTTAGGGCTGATTTGAGACGACTTTCTCACGGCTGCCCGACCACATACCTCCATAGTTTTTCCTCTAGATCGCGTTTCTGCGGAGCTCGGGCGGAGCCCTGCTGAGACAAGATCATCACCAACCTCCGGAGCGCCGTCACGCTGCCGGAGAACTCTTCTACCTCTCCGTCTCTCTTGCTGGATCAAGAAGGCCGAGATCATCGTCGAGTTGTACGTGTGCTGAACGCGGAGGTGCCGTCCGTTCGGTACTAGATCGTGGGACTGATCGCGGGATTGTTCGCGGGGCGGATCGAGGGACGTGAGGACGTTCCACTACATCAACCGCGTTCACTAACGCTTCTGCTGTACGATCTACAAGGGTACGTAGATCACTCATCCCCTCTCGTAGATGGACATCACCATGATAGGTCTTCGTGCGCGTAGGAAAATTTTTGTTTCCCTTGCGACGTTCCCCAACAGCAACCCACCCTGGGAAAGCCCATAGGCCTTGGGGGTGGCGCACCAGCCCTTAATGGGCTGGTGGGACAGCCCAAGAAGGCCCTATGCGCCATAGGAAGAAAATCAAAGAGAAAAAAAAAGAGGAGGTGGGAAAAGGGGGAAGGACTCCTCCTTCCAAACCTAGTTGGACTCGGTTTGGAAGGGGAGGGCTGCCCCTTGGCTCGGCCGAAGTCCTTAGGGGTCCTTGGACCCCAAGGCAAGGCTCCCCCTCTTCCCCCTATATATACGGAGGTTTTAGGGCTGATTTGAGACGACTTTTCCACGGCAGCCCGACCACATACCTCCACGGTTTTTCCTCTAGATCGCGTTTCTGCGGAGCTCGGGCGGAGCCCTGCTGAGATAAGATCACCACCAACCTCCGGAGCGCCGTCACGCTGCCGGAGAACTCTTCTACCTCTCCGTCTCTCTTGCTGGATCAAGAAGGCCGAGATCATCGTCGAGCTGTACGTGTGCTGAACGCGGAGGTGCCGTCCGTTCGGCACTAGATCGTGGGACTGATCGCGGGACGGTTCGCGGGGCGGATCGAGGGACGTGAGGACGTTCCACTACATCAACCGCGTTCACTAACGCTTCTGCTGTACGGTCTACAAGGGTACGTAGATCACACATCCCCTCTCGTAGATGGACATCGCCATGATAGGTCTTCGTGCGTGTAGGAAATTTTTTGTTTCCCATGCGACGTTCCCCAACAGCGACCATCGATCTTGGAAGGACTTGTTCCTTCGACGCGGTCGCTCGCAGGCACCCTCCCGGGCTGCACCTGCACCGCGCCATCGTAGCCGCTCTCCGCCGGTGAGGCGCAGTTCGAAGGAGTCGGCAGGGCAGCTCCAGGGGGCTGGGAGGGCCCCCGCGACGGCGCGTGACCAGCCGCAGCAGCGCAGGCCTCGGCCCCCTCCACCACCACCTGCCAGACGGGCCGGCTCTAAGGCCGCTGACAGGGTTGATGGCCCTGACGCGGAGGGCGACCGCAGCGGGATCGACCGTGTCGAAGATTTTTTTTCAAGACTGCGAAGAAGCCCACGATCGCCTCAGTCATCGTGGACATCATGGCGGCCGACGTCCACACTGTCGCGCAAGCCGTGGTCGTAGCCCCTCTCGAGTTCGATGAAGACCCGCTGCTCCACGCCTCTGTCGAGGCCGTGCAGCTCGACGCCTTCAGTCCTACCTTGTCGGCTGTTGCCTCCGACTTAGGCCAGTACAGCAGAGCTACCCCAACGTCGGCTCACACTATGGAGGTGCAGCTCGGGGCGGTCACTGGCCGTGTCAGCCAGCTCGAGTTAGGTGCGGTCGTGGACCAGTCGGAGACGCGCGCTCTATTCCGCAGCAGCAAGCAGCCGCTGATTATTGCTGCTCCTGCTCGGCGCCCCGCGGCGCCCCCCAAGAGCAGGGAATCTTCTACCCCGACACGGGACAACGCCAGGCGGGCGGCCAACGCATCGACGGTGCCAGTGGCGGAGCGCGCCTCCCTACGCCTCGTCAAGGAGCTGGGCATGCTCGGACCTCGGGACAAGATGACGGAAGAAGTGGCAAAGGCGCTTCTGCATCGCTTCGAAGAACCGTTGTGAGACAACGACATAGCAGTCATCGCCGGGCTTACTCGCCTGGACAGTGAGGCACTGCGAGTCATGGCCCGCATGGTCGGCCCTGAGGGAGTCGCCGAGGAGGCCAGGGTGTAATCATGTTAGTCGATCTTAGCATTTCTCTCCGATGGCGCCCGATGTACAATTGGTTCAAGTTAGGATTGATTTCCGTCTGTTTGGGTAGAGGGTCCGTAGCTCTTCGCCGGCGCGTCTTGGGGTCTGTTGGTGGGCACCGGAGTTCCACTACTATGTTGATTGTGGCTGTGTTGTTTCTGGGCCTGAGGCCAACTAGTTTTAGTCATCGGAGTTACATCGGTGTCTCAAATGAGTGACAACTTTTGACCGATCATGTGCTGGAATGTCCGAGGTTTAAACAACCCCGCCAAGAGGGCCGCCGTCAGCAAGATGGTCGCCGCTCACCGTGCGGCCATTTTATGCCTACAAGAGACCAAGATATCAGACAGGTCTCCAGAGTTAGTTCGTGAGGTTGGGGGAAGACCGGAAGACATCTCACCGAGTGCGTTGCACTCCCGGCATTAGGAACTTGTGGGGGGGCAGCTATTCTCTGGAACAAAGAGCTGGCCACCGTCACCTCGCACGCTGTTGGAGTCTTCGCCATCACGGCTAGGGTGACCATGTTGGGGCAGGCTCAAAGCTTCTGGTTATCATCCGTCTACGGTCCTGCGGATGATACAAGGAAGGGAAGCTTCCTCCGGGAACTATCCCACTCAGCGCCCCCTTCAACCGATCCTTGGCTCATCAAAGGGGACTTCAACCTCATCTACGAGGCGCGAGACAAGAATAATTCAAGCCTCAACCGTAGGCTTATGGGTAGGTTCAGAGCAGCTATAGACGATGCGGGCTTAAAGGAGATTAGATGCAAGAACCGTAAATATACGTGGAGTAACGAGCGCCAAGACCCAACCCTAGTGAGCATCGACAAGTTCTTCTGCAACATCCCTTGGGAAGGCATCTTCCCCTCCGTCTCCCTCCATGCGGCATCCACGGCAACGTCAGACCACTGCCCGCTAGTTCTAGTTGATACAACTGTCGCCCCTCGTCCTGCTCTCTTCAAATTCGAGAACTTCTGGCCGAGCTTTCCGCGTTTCCACATCACGGTGGAAAGGGCATGGAATAGACCGGTGCAATCTACGTGTGCCTTCCATCGTCTCAGCGTGAAGATGATGCGGACAGCTCGCGACCTGAAGACTTGGAGCAAAGGTTTCTTCAACTAGGCAAAACTGCAATTCCACCTGGCTGCGGAAATCGTGCTACGGCTGGATGTAGCACAGGATAAACGTCGTCTATCAGACGCGGAATTCAACCTTCAAAAACTTCTTAAGCTTCGTCTACTTGGGCTGGCGGCGTTAGAGAGAGCTCGCCGGCGCCAAGCCTCCCGTCTTATTTGGGTTAGATTAGGGGATGCGGGGACAAAATTCTTCCATGCTAAAGCCCCAGCTAGGAGGCGCAAAAACTTCATCCACTGCCTTCAGGTAGAAGATGAGGTTGCCGCGGCTCACGCACAAAAGGAAGAGGCCATCTTTCATCACTTCCAACAGAGCATGGGAAGCAGGGCCGATCGACCACTGTCTATCGACTGGTCCATCCTCGACCTGCCGTCGGTCCACAATAGAGGTTTAGACAACCCCTTCTCAAAGGAGGAGGTTTGGGAGGCGATAAAAGCAACAACGGCGGAGAAGGCCCCAAGCCCGGACGGTTTTTCAGGGACGTTCCTCAGGTCCTGTTGGTCAATAATCAAGGAAGATATCATGCGAGTCTTCAGTAGCTTCTTCACCTTAGCGAGAGGGGACTTCGGCAAGCTCAACACTGCGTTGGTAGTACTCCTGCCAAAAAAGAGGTCGCCAATAGGATTCAGGATTTCAGACCCATCAGTGTGATCCACTCCGTAGCAAAGCTCATTACCAAGGTCCTATCCAGATGACTAACTACCATGATTAGCAGCATCATCTCCCCGACGCAATCATCTTTCTTACGCTCCAAGTCTACACAAGATAGTTTCCTATATGTGCAAAACGTAGTTAGATCACTTCACGGGAAAAGAAAACCAATTCTGCTGCTTAAGCTAGATATCGCGAGAGCCTTTGACAACGTGTCATGGGAATACTTGCTGGAGTTGCTGCAGGAGCTCGGTTTCTCGACGCGCTCGCGAGACTAGATGGCACTGCTATTTAGTATGACCTCATCGTCGATCATGCTAAATGGCACGGTCGGACGCATTCTCATCCACCAGAGGGGGTTACGACAGGGAGACTCGCTATCGCCACTCCTCTTCATCATCGCCATCGACACACTTCACCGCCTGCTGGAGAAAGCAACGGAGATGCACCTGCTAGCCCCGCTGCCAGGCAGGGACATCTCTCTCCGGGTTAGCCTCTATGCGGACGACGCCGTCATCTTTGCCAACCCGGATAAGACAGAGATAGACGCCCTGATGGAGATTCTCCGGTGTTTTGGACACGCGTCTGGACTGCACATCAATCCGGCGAAGTCTACCGCCTCCGCCATCCGCTGCGACGAGATCAACCTGCAAGAGACCCTGGCTAGCTTCGGCGGGGAAGTCAAGGGCTTCCCGTTGAAGTATGTAGGACTGTCGATCACTCTGTCCACGCTGCGCCTAGTCCACATACAGTTCATTTTGGACAGGATTAGGGTTAGACTAGCTGGATGGAAGGGGAAACTACTGAACATCGTCGGTCGCCGCGTACTGGTCCGCAGTGTCCTGACCGCGCTTCCAACTTTCGCATTATCTGTGCTTAGGGCGCCTAAGAAGTTCTTCCTCGAGATAGATAAGGCTAGGCGACGATTCCTTTGGGCACATGAGGAGGAAACTAGCGGAGGGAAATGCAAAGTTAATTGGCCGGTAGTATGCTCCCCAGTGGAAAACGGGGGCCTGGGGATCCTTGACTTGAACCGTTTCAGTAGAGCACTAAGGCTACGTTGGCTTTGGCTCTCCTGGACAAGCCCAGACAGACCGTGGCATGGCACGGCACTTCCGTGCGACGAAGCCGACATAGCACTTTTTAGTGCTTCAACGACTGTCACCCTGGGCAATGGAGCAACAACAACCTTCTGGCACTGTTCATGGACGGGCTCCGGAAACCTAAAGACGACATTCCCAACTCTATTTAGGCACTCCAGGAGGAAGAATAGATCAGTACAAGAGGCGCCGAAAAACAACACCTGGATTGTAGACCTAGCCCATGGTAACACTATGCATCTCTGGAAGGCGGCGATCAGGCTTCATAGATGGATCCAAGATAGGGATCTCCACTTGCAAGAAGGGACTAGAGACACAATCACGTGAAAACTAGAAACATCAAGAAAGTATTCAGCGAGCTCTGCATACAAGACCCAGTTCCAGGGTTTCTTTAAACCTGATTACAAAAAGATGTTTTGGACAACCTGGGCACCTGCACGTCTGAAGATATTTACATGGCTGCTGCTCAAGAACAGACTATGGTGCAACGATCGCCTACAACGCAGGGGCTGGCCAAATGAATATTTCTGCCAGTTATGTCTTCGGAATCTAGAGTCATCCGTACACTTGTTTTGGCAATGCCCGATGTCACTCCAGGTATGGAAACCTGATTACAAAAAGATGTTTTGGACAACCTGGGCACCTGCGCGTCTGAAGATATTTACATGGCTGCTACTCAAGAACAGACTATGGTGCAACGATCGCCTACAACGCAGGGGTTGGCCAAATGAATATTTCTGCCAGTTATGTCTTCGAAGTCTAGAGTCATCCGTACACTTGTCCTGGCAATGCCCGATGTCACTTCAGGTATGGACACATGCTGCATCACGCCTTGGATGTGCCTCGCTGCACCCAGGCGAATGGGAGGAGAAGGAAAAATCATCAGAGATTGTAGCTACGATGGTCACCAAAACCATGCCAGAGCATAAAAAGGCCATCAAGACAATGATCATCTTGATTTTGTGTGAGATCTGGAAGGAGAGAAATGAAAGCACCTTCAGGAGCAAGAACGCCGAGTTACAAAACATGAAGAATGCAATCACAACAACCATCGAGTTTTGGCGGCAAGCAGGAGCGGCGTTCTTAGAACCCCCCCCCCCCCTTCTGGGATCCGCCCTGAATTATCGCCATCTGTAACCTCATCTCTTTTTCCCTTCGGTTTTTTCTTTTTTCCTTGATCCTAGGATCGCGTCCAATTTTTTGTTTCCCCCCACTGCTATCTGCTTTGATCAATATATGCCAGCCACAAGCTGGGTCTTTCAAAAAAAAAAAAAGTAGCCTAGTTGGTTGTGAGATTCAGAGTTGCACTAGTCTGAACTTGTCAATCCTGTGCTTGGATACATAAACAAACACTTGGCATCCACAAGTAATTGGATCTCCTACTGTCAGCTCTTGTCCTTGCGGCCAGGCCGTCAGCGGCTGTCGCAGGGAGTGGCCAGTGTCGAGGGGCTGAGGTACAGGTGCAGCTGCTCCAAGGACGGCAAGAATCGTCTGTCGCTCTAGCTCCAGCGCTAGTCAAGGTCTTCAGCGGCCCCGGTGCTGGTGGACTGGCGGATGTCGATGGTGTTGGAGCAGCTGCACCTGTACTATTATTTCAGATTTTCAATAATTCTCAACGAAAAATTCCAGAGCCTCATATGGCCCATTCATGCATGACAAGGATCATGTGCAAAATTTACTCCCACCCTGGCTGTGGAGGTGTGTTGGACTAATATATACTATAAGGTTGATTGCCTCACACACCACTAATAGCTTGACAACAGGACACTAAAATTGCTAATTCTCATTTGCTCTGCAATAGAATCTGATCATTTTCTAGGGTTTTCTTCTGCTGTCGTTGGCAATGTTTCTTGAACCTTGTCTAGTTCGAGCATCAAGCGACCGCTTTTCGCGCCGTCCGTGCATATTCCCTTGCTGATGCCCGCCATTTTACCCAGCAGCATCGTGTATCTCATTTTGTTTTCTCTTCTCTTCGAGCATTTCTCCTCGTACTCTTTCAGCTGCTCCTCTTTGAACTTAGGAGCCCATCTGGGCAGCATGTACCGCGCTGGTATTTCTTTGACTCCGAGCTGCGTGAAAACTCTGAATATGTGGCAGCAAAGAATCCCATCCCTGGTAAACTTTGCACACTGGCATTTAAATGCATGGGTTCCAGGTTCAGCTAGCACTTCAAAAGAATTTCTGTTGAACTCCGGGTTATCATAGTCAAAGACCTTTTCGAGTCTGTACGCTGATCCTCCTTGTACCTCATGCACGTTGAATGCTGTGGAATAGTATAGTTCTTTTTGTGCCCTCAAAAATATTTGCCTTGTGTACATACGCGCTGCATGCTTTTCTATTGGCAGCAAGGAGAAGTACGCCGGTTCAGTTGCTGAATGCAATGCATCCTCTTCCTCTGCTTTCACTATGTTCTCTTGCATCCTCTCATATTGCTCAATAAACTTCTCAATTCTGTCTTTTGGAAGCACATTGTCTTTGAATAGTAAGTTTGTCCCCTCACAATGTACAGCTGATTCGACGAATGGGCAGAAATCTGCTTGGAAATAAACAGGCACCCAGTTTTTCCTTGTTCCCCACATGAGCCGGAGGTACTCATTTTCACTTGCATCGTATCTCTCAGTCAGCACATCCCATCCTTCTTCAAATTCCTTTTCTGTCAGTGAGTTGTCTACCAAGCCGTGCAGCTCTGCATTTATGTTGCCCCTTGTTGCCATGAAGGCTCCTAGAATTTCCTGTGTTTTTCGCATCACACTGAACTTGCAAAATCTGTGCCTTACTTGTGGCATGACCTCTGAAATTGCTGTCGCCATACCTTCATCCTGGTCTGTTATGACTATTCTTGGCAGTTTCCCTCCCATCACATCCAAGAAAGTTTGGAACATCCACTTGAAGGTTTCAGCTTTCTGATCTTGTAGCAAGGCACATCCAAACACAATGATTCTCCCATGACTATTCATTCCAATAATAGGGGTGAAAGGCATGTTATGCCTATTAGTGCTGTATGTAGTATCAAACGATATGAAGTCTCCAAAAATCTCATAATCTACTTTCGACCTCGCATCAGTCCAGAAAAGACTCCTAACTATGTTATCTTCATCTTTTTGCATGGTGTAGGAAAAGCCTAGGTTCCGCAGCTCCAGTTCTTTGAAGCGCTTCAGTGCAGTTTCAACATCTGAGTTCTCTTTTCTCCATTGGTCTACACACTTTGAATTGCTTGTATCTTTCTCGTTTGATGATGATGCCTTTCTGAAGTTGCTTCTCATTCTCCGGAAAATATTCATAGCTTTCCTTGGATTTACCCTACTTTGTTGCAGAACTCTTAGAAATAGCTTTTCTTCACTTGACAAGTATTTGTGGTTCAAAAAGAAACTTGCAAGAGATGGGGATGGACATAATGGATGGTTGTGCTCATGCTTAACTCCTATGAACTCCCATTGCTCGTTATGGAGCTTCACTATCACCTTTGCTTGGCATCGTGAGCCCAAAGCATTACACCTCCTCTTCCTCTTCAGGTCCTGAGTTGGCTTTAGTTTACCACTTCTGTTGCATTCTAGGTCAAACTTCATTCTTCTGTAATTCGATCCCCTCCTTACTGCAAAACCAGTTAGCATAGCATGTGTGCTGTAGAAACGTTCAGCGTCTTCAAGGGTTGGAAATCTCATTCCAACTTCCGGTGGTCTTGAATTCTCCAGTTCCTCGAAACTAGGGTAAAAGCATTTTCCTAGTTCAGTATCTAACTCACTCCCAGAGCTGCTACCTGAATCGCTTCCACTGCTTGTATCATTGCTAGACATTTCATGCCCTTGAGTAACAACGTGTAATCGGTCTTGTTCTTCAGCGTGCTGCTGCATTTTAGAGTCCGCCGAGTTGGTTTGTTCATCCAATATAACTGCCAATAGTCCTTGTGGAGCCGTGCCAATGCCATTTGATGCATGTTCCTGAATGCAAGTGAACAGTCTCTGTTAAGCTACTATGTAACGCCACATTTGAATCCCACTTGTTTTAGAGCAGTACTTTGTTATGATTTGTTTTGTTTCCATACCTGATGATTTTCACCAGTCGGACGTAGACCTCCTTCTGGTAATGCTCCTCCGCCGACGTGTTCCTGAGTAAGTACTATTTATTACCCAGCGAAATCAGGCATGAGGAAATTCTAAAAAGATGTACTAGCAGTGTTGTTTTTCAAGAGAAAGGGGTCAAAGCCAAGGTCCTCCCCGATTTCTACCACCAGAGAGCCATAATGTTACCAACTTATTACAGGTTCGGAGCAGAAGCTCAACCACAAAAGGGAAACACAGTAATGATGCTAAATACTGTAATCAACCAGTCACTTGCAAATGCCATTGTTTTCCCATGAATTTTACTGCCATGCGATACCAGCGATAGCAATTCACCATTTGTTTCCGCCTTTCCGGCGACTCCTGGCATGTTTCTCTTGTAGCATATCATCGACATACGAGTGCGCATTGCAAGCAGACGCGTTCAAGCAATGATATACCTTTTCTGAGCGCAGCCCTGCTCCTGGGTGGTTCGGTTCTACGGCCCGGTCCGGAGAGGTCATCGCAACCTGCACCAAATTTCTCAAGGTTCATTTCACATCCGTGCTAGACACACGCACATACAGTCAAAAATATAATCTCGCTAATTGATAAAAAATAATCTGCAGATGGATTTATTGGTGAGTATACATACTTGTTCGAAGCTGGTTGCAGGGACGGGCCCCGGCGCTTGTTCCCCGGGATTATCTGCCGGCGCCTGCATCTGCGCATCGGCGGCGGCTCGCCGTTTCCGATTTGGGGGACTTGGCACCTGGAAAGAAAGGAAAAGAAGCTGGTGAATATCGGCAATATATCATCGAATATCCGCCGCCGCACCGCGGCGCTGGCTGTGCGGAGAAGGGGAGGAGGTGGGTGGATCCGGATCGTCGAGGGCAGACGGGAAGGGAGGGGTTGGGGCTGGAGCTGTACGTACGCTGGGCGGCTGCGGCCTGCGAGGAGACGGGCGGGGAAGAAAACTGCGGATGGGGAGAGAGGAGGCGGCGCGGTGCGGTGGCGACGGCCGCCTGCTGGATTGAGAGGGAATCAGATGGGAAGGTCGAGTGCGGCTCCGTCTATGCGGTGAACGTCCACCCGTTAAGGCCTTGTACACTACTAGCGGGCAATGCGCGGCGGCACGCCGGACGCCGCTCCGCCTCAGTGGAACCTACCTTGACGTGGTGCTTTCACACGGGAGCTCAAACGAGCCCGATGAACAGTAAATTTATAAACTATTGTAAAAATGTTTTAAAAAATCTGATTTTTTGGTAAATTTTAACAAATGTTTTAAGTGTTTATAAAATTCCATCATGAAATTACACTTGTGTAAGTCGTGATAAAAAAAACAAATCGAAACTCTGAAAATGCTACGAAGATGAAGTAGACATCCATGCGACCAAGCGCGTGCGTGTTGCTTAGAGCATCTCCAGCCGTTTTGGCCCCAGCGCATCCGGTGAATGCCTTTTTGGCGTTGCATCAATAACTTTTTCGCCTTGGGGCGAGCGAGTTTTCAGCCGCGTCCCTAAGTTTCGCCCCCCAGACGTTAACCTTTTCAAATTCGTCTTTCCCGCTGCCAAAAAGACGCCATGAGTTCGGCGATCATCATGCCACAAGTTGGCGATCATCATGCCATAGTTCGGCGATCAAACACACCCAATAGTTCAGCGATCAAAAGGAAGGGATAGCAGGAATGAAACGAATCAAACGCCAGCTCGGTGTGGCGCAGATCCTTTGTCGCGGGACTGGTCGGGCTCATCGTCAGCATAGTCGGGTACGTCGTCGTCGTGGTTTCTGCGCTCGGGTTGGGCGTCGTCATTGGTGTTGCCGTCGTGGTCACCGCTGTGGTCGCCGCCGGTGCGGGCATCTGGCTTAAGATGAGGCCGCGCTCCATGAGGTACCACGCCTTCATGTGCTCGTCCATCGTCGACGTGTCAACCCAAATCAAGAACGCCATGTCGGTGTTCCTCTTCTTCGCGGCGACGTTGATCATCAATGTTGACCATCGCGTGTCGGATTTCTCCTCCCTCCTCGCAGCACTGCTCTTGACGTCGATGATGCATTGCTCAATCGAAGCTTGCAGTCGTTCGGCAACGAGCCTTGCGTCCCTCCCGCCTTGGATTTTTTGGTGCCATCTGGGCGCCCTTCTGCCGCAGCCGGCGCAGGCGCGTCTGGATTGTAGGTCTCCTTGGTCTTGTCGAGAGCGAGCCAAACATCCCTCCACTTCTCGCATGACACGATCATGGAGAACACGTGAATGAACTTGAACTCTTGGTCCTCGTTGTTGGCGCGATACATGGCGAACATCCAAACCATCCGCACAACTACGGGCAAAACATGTCGTCAAAGTACACGACAATGTGACGAACTGGGGCCGACGAACTATATCCACACCTGACCCACGACATTGGTGTCGCTTTCCGGGCAAGCAGCGACCTCCTCGATGATCCCATGCCACTTGTTGCAGGCCGTCTGGATCGTCGACTAGTGGTTCAACATGGCCTTCTCGCCGAGGTCCATGTGAATCAACCAGCTTGCGTTCGTCGAACTCCGTTTTGATTCTCCCCAGTACGTGTGGGTGTTCTGATTCACGCCGGTGATCGGGTCGATGCTGACGGTCTTTCATGCTTTGACAAGGCACTCGTCTTCCTTTGACGTCTACTTGACATGTGGTTCGGTTGGGTTGGCGTTCGACGCCCACTTTCTCTTCCCCTCCTTCTTCTTCGGCACTGGTTCTGGTTCCACCTCCACCAGCTCTTCCTTTCCCTCCTCCTCCTCGGCGTCGTCGAGCTCATCGTCAATGTTGTCGGCAGTGCCCATTGTTTCATCCTGCACGCCGAACCTCGGGTAGGACGTGACGGTGATGGAGCCGCTCGTGATAATCTCGTCCATGTCGATGTCGGTGTGGTTAAATTGCGGTACCGAAGTGGGTGCGAATGGAAGGACACCACGACTCAGAGATGGCGTTGGCGAGGCTGCTGACGAGTATGCCGACGACGAGTAGCTGTATTGGGTGTTGAGGCCGACGTTGAACGCAGGGGAGCGAGTACGTGGGTCGTGGCTGAAGCCGGTGGGGGAGGAACGTTGCGGCGCACCATGCAGGAAGGTGGTGTTGCGATTGAAACCGCCATGCTCGTAGCCGTCGGAATAGCCAGACAAGGGTACGTACCCCCGAGGGCGACATCAGTGGTGAGAGGTGGGTCAGCGACGCAACGCCCTGTCGGCCCCTCCATGCGGCCTGCGGGTTGCGGCTGGGCAGATTCATCATCCCCGCGCAGGACGCCTCTTCCTGATCGACCGCCACCGCCGCTGTCGCATCCCTGATCCTCTTGGCGTCGATCCTCCTCCGCTGGTCTGTTGTGATCGCCTCCCGGCGCTGGATATACGCCATCCACTCGGCGTCTGAAACACCCGCCGGCCTAGCCATTGGCTTCCTCGGCTTTGGCTGGCTGGAGGCAGTGGTGTCGGGGTGTGGGAAGGTGTACTTCTTCTTCGCTGGCATGACGGCCAGATGGCGGGAGCTGGAGAAGAATGGGGGGAGCTACGTGGGGGAGAAGGGGGAATTAAGGTAAATGAAGGAGGAAGGGGAGAAAACAGCGGGAATAGGCCCGGCTGTCGCCGACAACATGTACCCACTCGACTTTCCGCTTCAGGTTCGGCTCCCGGGGACTGGGTTCTACTCGGGTTCGCTGGCTGTTATTTTGGCCCACACCGGCGCTAAA
The DNA here is from genome assembly GCF_904849725.1 of Hordeum vulgare subsp. vulgare. NCBI lineage: Eukaryota > Viridiplantae > Streptophyta > Magnoliopsida > Poales > Poaceae > Hordeum > Hordeum vulgare. The sequence continues at coordinate 481,399,968 of NC_058518.1, read as the reverse complement.
CAAGGAGTTGGGGTGCGACTAGGCTGATTTTTCACCACCGACGCTAAAAAAGGCGCCCTCGGAGGGCTGTTGAGGGGGGGAGTGGAGATGCTCTTATTAAGTGTAGAAAAAAGTTTGGTGAATTGAATTGCAATGCATGAGCCGTCTGTGGCCTAGTAAGCCTAGTGGAGTAGTAAATGTCCTAGCCGTTGGTGTTTGCTTTCCTCTAAATTTGACCGTGTGGAGTATGAGAGCTTGTAACTATGTCTCTCATGTGCTAAGAGCATATCCAGCCGTTCGGCCCCAGAGGGGCGTGAAATAGCATCGCGTGGGCGCGCACCGGCGAAAAAAATTGCCCTGAAGGGGCTCGGGCTTGCAGTCCCCCCCCCCGCCCCCAATGGTTGCCCGAAAGGGTTTAAAAGAAATTTAAATTACCCCAAATTTGGCCAAAATCCAGTTAAATTCATACAAAATTCATAGCTTCATTAAATATTGTACAAAAACTAAAAAAATATAATTAACATTAAACTAAAACCAAAACTAAGCTAAAGTCGTCGTCGCCCGCCGCTGCCGCCCGCCGTCTTCTACATGCCGAGGAGCTTGTAGAAGGCAGTGTAGTCGTCGTCGTAGTCGTTGCCGCCCGCTGGAGCGTCATCCTTGCTCCTCCCTTGCACTGGGTCGCCAAGGCGAGCGGGCGCCGGTGCCTCCTCGTCGCTCTTGTCAAGGATGACGATGCCACCCTCCTCGCGGCTGCGGCGACGGGCGACGATCTCCTTCAAAGCGCAGCGCTGGCGCACCATTTTCCCCGGACGTAGTCGTCCCGCGCCCATTTTAGGGCGGTCTCATCATCGGCAGGCATGGCGAGGTGTTCCTGCTTGACGGGCAGGAGCACCGACTTTGTCTTTGGCCTCACGAGGCGGGAGGAAGAAGCACGAGGCTCGTTGATGACTATCGCGACGCTACGCGTGCGCCGCCCCAGCGGCGTCTCCTCTGGCTTCGGCTCTACGGGGAGCAACGTCGATGATCCGGAGGAACGAGAGTGGGAGCCTGATGACCCACAAGTATAGGGGATCAATCGTAGTCCTTTCGATAAGTAAGAGTGTCGAACCCAACGAGGAGCAGAAGGCTCTGATAAACGGTTTTCAGCAAGGTAATAACTGCAAGCACTGAAAGTAGCGGTAACAAGTGATGGTGTAGTGAGGTGAAACGTAGCAAGCGAAAAGTAACGAGTAACAAGTAGTAGCAATGGTGCAGCAAGTGGCCCAATCCCTTTTGTAGCAAGGGACAAGCCTGAGCAAAGTCTTACACGAGGAAAAACGCTCCCGAGGACACACGGGGATTTCTGTCATGCTAGTTTCATCATGTTCATATGATTCGCGTTCGTTACTTTGATAGTTTGATATGTGGGTGGACCGGCGCTTGGGTACTGCCCTTACTTGGACAAGCATCCCACTTATGATTAACCTCTCTTGCAAGCATCCGCAACTACAAAATAAGAATTAAGACAACGTCTAACCATAGCATTAAACTAGTGGATCCAAATCAGCCCCTTACGAAGCAACGCATAGACTGGGGTTTAAGCTTGTGTCACTCCAGCAACCCATCATCTACTTACTACTCCCCAATGCCTTCCTCTAGGCCCAAGTATGGTGAAGTGTTATGTAATCGACGTTCACATAACACCATTAGAGGAAAAACAACATACAACATATCAAAATACCGAACGGATATCAAATTCACATGACTATTATTAACATGACTTATCCCATGTCCTCAAGAACAAAAGTAACTACTCACAAAGCATAATCATAATCATGATCAGAGGTGTAATGAATAGCATCAAGGATCTGAACATAAACTCTTCCACCAAGTAGTCCAACTAGCATCAACTACAAAGAGTAATCAACACTACTAGTAACCTTACAAGTACCAATCGGAGTCGTGAGACGGAGATTGGTTACAAGAGATGAACTAGGGATTGGAGAGGAGATGGTGCTGATGAAGATGCCTCCCTTCCGACGATAGGAGTGTTGGTTATGATGATGGCGACGATTTCCCCCTCCAGGAGAGAAGTTTCCCCGACAACATCGTCCTGCCGGAGCTCTAGATTGGATCTGCTCAAGTTCCGCCTCGTGGCGACGGCGAAACCACGAAAAAGCTTCCGATTGATTTTTTCTGGAACGAAACCCTTCATATAGCAAAAGAGGGGGGCTAGTGGGCCGTCAGGGAGCCCACAAGCTTGCCCTCCGCCACGAGGGGGTGGCGGTGGCAGGGCTTGTGGCGCCCTGGTAGCCCCCCTCCGGTACTTTTTTCGCCCAGTATTTTTTATATAATCTCAAAAAAATCCACGTAACTTTTCACGGCATTTGGAGATGTGAAGAATAGTGGACTAAGATTTTCTCCTTTTCCAGTCCAGAATTCCACCTGCCTAAATTCTCCCTCTTCAAATAAACCTTGCAAAATAAGAGAGAAAAGGCATGAATATGGTACCACAAAGTAATATAACAACCCATAAAGCAATAAATATCAACATGAAAGCATGATGCAAAATGGACGTATCAACTCCCCCAAGCTTAGACCTCGCTTGTCCACAAGCGAAAACCAAGTTCCATAAACATGTCCACATGTTGAGGGACGAAGGTGTCGATAAAACATAATACGAACATGAGGGCATCATGATCACACATAGAGCAGCAATACATCATAAAGATTCTTATGGGAAAGTAACAATTCCTTCACAAAGCAAAGCATGAAGCAAAAACCTTACGGAGAAGTAACCAACAACAGTCCAAAGTCATTGAAGCAATTGCAATTTATCACAACATCAGAAAGAGTCAAGTGAGAGCTTGTAAGGCAAATCCACATACTCAATCATCTCTTTTGTTTTCCACAATTGTTACAACTCACGTGGTACTCATGGTGTCAAAGTTTCAGCTGGACACAGAGAAAGATAGGGGCTTATAGTTTTGCCTCCCAACTATTTACCTCAAGGGTAAAGTCAACAATAATAAAGCATAAGTACTCAACTTAAAGTTGATATATGAATATAGATCTTTCACAAGCATGTGACGGTAGCCAAGAAAAAGGAAAAAAAATAGGGAATTGGTGAAGATCACCATGACTCTTACAAGGGCAAAAAGTAAAGGTACAAGATAGGCCCTTCGCAGAGGGAAGCAGAGGTTGTCATGCGCTTTTGAGGTTTGAATGCGTGTCCTCTTAGTGCGTAGGAACGTCACTTTATATTGCCTCCGGTGATAAAGAACTTTATTATGCAATATGTCGCTTTTATGTCTTCCTCATCACAGGTTCGTACAAAGCTTATTTTCCACACACTAATAGTTCGTACATATTAGAGAGCAATTTTTATTGCTTGCACCAATGAAAACTTACTTGAAGGATCTTATTCAATCCATAGGTAGGTATGGTGGACTCTCATGGCAAAACTGGATTGGAGGTTTATGGATGCACAAGTAGTATCTCTACTTCGTGCGGGAGTTTTGGCTAATATGAGGTGGAAGCAATCGTCACATGCTAAGGGATCTCAGATCATATAACATTGTTTGGAACCAAGCAAACACAATTCATTATGTTGTCTTCCTTGTCCAACATCTACTCCTAAGCATGCAATAGTTTGGTGAGTGCTCACAATTGTAAAAAAAAGTGTCTAAGATGATATATTTGTATGTGAACCTCTCTTTCCTTATTACTTCTTATTAATTGCAACAATGACTGAGGTCTGTGTTGATTTATTCTCAACAAGTTTCAATCATCATACGTGTCATATGTGAAGTAATCACTTTCCATAAGATCGTCTCATGATCTTTCATGTTATCGTTCTTTTCATACTTTTGATCATGACAAAAAGCAAAGCCCTTGACTAAGATACTCTTTATTATATAGTTCACGAGCTCGAATACATCGGGGGAGAGACAAAGCAAAAGACTCAAACTAAACACTAAAGACTTATTCCTCTAGGAGAAGAAATAAAAACTGAAAAGGAAATAACTAAAACAAAGGTAAAAGCAAAAGATATAAAGGTGATACGATACCAGGGCAACTCCCCCAAGCTTGGCAGAAGCCAAGGGGATTGCCCATACCAATGCTTAGTTGTCTTCCTTTGGTGGTGATGGTGGTGGAGTTGTTGAAGTAGTCCGATCCTTCGTCTTCCAAGGCATAGGTGCTCCATCATGGTAGGATGAACGAGTCGCCGGAATCCTCAAATGTGCAGCCAACCTTATTGATTTAAATCTGTACTCATACTCACAGTTTTGGTTCTGCAGGTCATAGATCTGGCCCTGAAGTTGATCAACCCTGTCATAGAGCTTGGAGAGGTGTTTCCCAATGTCAATGGCATCCATTTTGTGATTGCTAGTGAACTCCGTGATCATCATGTGGTTGGCGTTGAGTCCATGCTCCACCATCCCTTGGCACTTGAAGACTTGTTGCTCCATTGCTTCGAGCCTCGTCTCCACGCTTCCGGTCTTCTTAGGCCACTCAACATCACGAATGTGCAACATCCCCTCGCTCATCTTGATAGATTGAGGGTGTTTCAGCACTTCCGTGAGGTAGGGATTGATGACCTTCTCGAAGATCTTGTCCTTAGGAGATTTTGGGGAAGTCATGATGATCTAGATCTGTCACAGAAACAGGCTCGAAACAAAAACAGAGGAAAACTACGCGATACGGAGATCAAAACCTTCGGGTGAATATATATTGATTTTTTCTGGACCAGAAGGAGTGCTCTGCAAGAAAACGGAGTCCGGGAGGCACACGAGGTGCCCACAAGTGCTCTCTCTGCCACCAGGGGGTGGCGGTGGCCAAGCTTGTGGCCGCCTCGTGCGCTCTCCGGACTGCTTTTTATTTTTCTAATTTGCCAAAAATTCCAAAACGGAGGAAATTTCCTATTGGAAAAGCATCGGAGTCCAATTTCTTACAGAAACAGATACCTCTTCGTTTTCAGGGTCTGAAACAGGCTGATAAACATCCCTTATGTACTCCTGTGGACTTATGAAATTGATGATATTGGTCTCAACATTTATGGGAGTACCAGAGATGTAATGCTTGATTCTTTGCCCATTTACCACTCTAGGAAAATTTCCTTCCGTGTTATTGATTTTGATGGCACCGGAACGATATACTTCCTCGATAACGTAAGAACCTCCCATTTAGGGAGAAGCTTGCATGCGAAGAATCTCAAACGAGAATTGTATAGCAGGACATAATCACCTACATTGAACTCTCGTTTCTGTATTCGTTTATCGTGCCATCTCTTAACCTTCTCCTTGAACAACTTGGCATTCTCATATGCATGGGCCCTCCATTCATCTAATGAGCCGATATCAAACAACCGCTTCTCACCGGCAAGTTTGAAATCGAAGTTGAGCTCTTTGATTGCCCAATAAGCTTTGTGTTCCAGCTCAAGAGGTAAATGACAGGCCTTACTGTAAACCATTTTATACGGCGACATGCCCATGGGATTCTTATAAGCAGTCCTATAAGCCCATAGTGCATCGTAAAGTTTGCTAGACCAATTCTTTCCAGATCTATTGACGGTCTTTTGTAGGATCAATTTGATCTCCCTATTACTCAACTCCACTTGACCACTAGACTGAGGATGATAAGGAGATGCAACTCTATGGTTGACATCGTACTTAGCGAGCATCTTGCGGAAAACACCATGAATAAAGTGTGAACCACCATTAGTCATCAAATATCTAGGGACTCCAAATCTTGGGAAAATGACTTCTTTAAGCATCTTAATGGAGGTGTGGTGATCAATATTTTTAGTGGGGATAGCTTCTACCCACTTAGTGACGTAATCCACAACAACTAAGATGTGAGTGTACCCATTGGAACTTGGGAAGGGTCCCATATAATCAAAGCCCCACACATCAAATGGTTCAATGACAAGTGAATAGTTCATAGGAATTTCCTGACGCTTACTGATGTTCCCTATTCTTTGGCATTCGTCACAAGACAAGACAAACTTACGGGCATCCTTCAAGAGAGTGGGCCAATAGAAACCTGATTGCAATACCTTGTGGGCAGTTCAATCTCCAACATGATGTCCTCCATAGGCTTTGGAATGACACTTCTGCAAGATCTGTCCCTGTTCATGTTCAGGTACACAATGTCTAATAACACCATCTACTCCTTCCTTATAAAGGTGAGGATCATCCCAAAAGTAGTGTCTCAAATCAAAGAAGAATTTCTTCTTTTGCTGATATGTGACAGCCCGAGACCGACGCCCAGAAGATTCTCCCTTCTTTTCCGTTTCCGTCGTGTGATTAGTTTTAATTGTGCCTCGTCATTTAGTTTGCATCGTCGCATCATGCATGTCATCTTGCATCGTCTGTCACGTGTGGTGTTTTGAGTGTTGTGCTTTGAGTGATCACCGAGTCGTAGTGCGATAGTAGCTCCCCCTCTCCCCTCTTAATTTCGTTTTTTTGCGGTTTGCCAAAGTTTCCGTTTTAACCCCTATTAAGAAAAAGGCTCGTCTCTTTTAAATCCTTTTATTAAATGTGGGGGCAACCCTTAGGTTTTTATTTTATTTCTTCGTTTGTTTTATTTTAAAACGTCCCATTTTATTTTCTCTTTTAAAAGGCTTTTATTTTATTCCTTAAATAAATAGGTTTTATTTAAATCTTCAAAGGGGTTTGATTTTTTTATTCTCTTGTAAACGGGTTTTAATTTTAATTCTTCAAAAGGGTTTTATTTTATTATTTAAAAATAAAGGTTTCATTTTGTTTCTGCTAAAAGAAGCCCAATCTATTTTATAGTTGGGGTTTATTTTTCAAGGAGCCCAAAAGCATTTATTTTATTGTCTTTTATTTAACCCTTTTTCTTTTGTATGTGTTCTGTTTTTTTTTTAAAAACAAGAGAGAGGGGTTGAGAAGGAGCTGCCCAGCCGGCCCAAGGCCCAGCACGCTTCCGTCCCCTGCCCTAGTGCTCCCAGCGCCGCAACCCTCGTCTCCTCCCTCGTCCTCCCCCCTCGCGCAGTCTCCTGCCCGCCGCCAGCGTCTCCTTCCCCCAGCGCTGCCCTAGCCCCGAGCCCCTGCCGTCGGCCCCTCCTCGCCGTGCCCCCTTGTGGCCCCTGCACCTGTTCGCCGCCTCTCCTCGCCTTCGGTCGCCGCTCGCCAAGTTCCTCGCCGCCGCGCCGCCTCGACACGCCGTTCCCCGCGTCCGTCGGCCGGCCTCAGCAGCGACGAGCTCGCCTCCCTCTGCCCCGCTGTGCCGCGGCCTCCGCGTTCCCGGTGCCCTGCCCGCGCCGTCTGCCGTGGCTGTCCCCAGCTCGGGATCGAGCCGGCCTCGCCCCGCGTTGTTGTTGTTGTCTGTTGCAGGGAGCCCGCGACCCCATGCCGAGCACGCCATCGCCCTCAGCCTCCTGCCGGTTGCGCCGCCTTGGCCTCGCCCTGCCGGAGCCCGAGCTCGCGTGGCCGCCGTCTCCTGCGCTGGTTCCCTGCTGTTGTGCCGCCATGAAGCTTCTGCTTGCCTTTTGCTGGTGTTTGATGTGGCCGCCGCTTGCTGTCGGGCATGCTAGGCTAGATGCTTAGTTGCTGCTTGTGCTGTAGCTGCTGCTGCTTTGCTAGCTAGTAGTTGTTGGTAGCTTTTGCTGTTAGCTGCTATTGCATGCCGCTTAGCTAGCTTGCTTTGCTAGCTTGCTTGCCTGCGCTATGCTTTCACCAGCCGTGTTGCTGCCGCTTGCCGTCGCCGCGTGCACCACCCCCCCCTCCTTCATGGAACCGACAAGTTCGCCGCGAGTACCACGACGTCCTCGACAACCCCCGGAAACGAGTTCGTCTTCCTCGACGTCGCCGAAGACCCGTGTTCGACTACTGAGGTGAAGACCGTAACCGTCGCCGAAGACCGTGTACCACTACTTCAACTACCGGCGCGTGTACGACTACTTCCACGACGACCACGACTTCCACGATGACCGTTGGTCCGCTACGACCCGAACCGCTTCGAATAGCACGCTTCGAAGGTATAACATTGAGACGTTGTCGTGTACCGTGTACAAGTGATGTATGAATATATGTTTGTATGCACCGTATGTTGCCCGTTGCCCGTTGTCTTCTTTCGTCATGCCTCGACACATGGGAACCCGAGATACGGGATCACCCCATCTTTAGTTACCATTCCCGCACGCTCCCTATTCGTTGGCACGATATCTCGACGAGTTATCGGGAAACGAACGTTGTCGTGGCATCGTTTCCGTTTCGCTGCCATGGTTCCATCTCGCTCGCCGTGGCGACACCTGTTCTTTCTCTTCTTGCCCGTGATGTTTGAACTTGCATGCATAGCGCATTCATGGCATATGATCTTGTGTTGCATGTCTCTCGTGTCGTAGTTCCGATCTATGCTCCGCGTGATAACCGGCTAGGACATGTAGGATCATCGCTACACCCTTGCCATGTTAACAACAATTAAATATTGCGGGGTAAATAATCGGGAGTGAATTAAATAATTAATCGTGGAGTTTCGTCGATATGCAACCCGTTGCATATCGAGCTTCACTTGACGTGTAGGGTTTGCGTGACGTGAATTGCCATGCCATCCCTTGCATCTTTGAACTGATCATGCATCATAGTAGGTTATGCATTATGTTGTGCATCGTGTGGTGAATATTTGTGTTGATGTTTGTTTCCGCTTTGCTCCGTCTCGATAGAGTTCCTCAAGCGTGTCGAAATGTGAGGAACCGTTCGACTACATTGGTTCGTCTGCTTCACAGAGTTCTTCTTCCAACCGGGATATCAGGCAAGATGATCATTTCCACAGATACCATTACTATCATTGCCATGCTAGTTTTATCGCTTCTACTGATTATGTCTCATTGCCTACCACATGTTAATTATCAGCCTCTCAACAATGCCATGAAACCTTCAACCTGTTCAACCTAGCAAACCACTGATTGGCTATGTTACTGCTTGCTTAACCCTGTTGATAGCGTTGCTAGTTGCAGGTGCAGTTGCTTCCATGTGAAAACATGGGTTCCTTGTTATATCACCATATTAAATGCTATTTAATTTAATGCACCTATATACTTGGTAAAAGGTGGAAGGCTCGGCCTTTTCTAGCCTGGTGTTTTGTTCCACCTTTGCCCCCCTTAGTTTCTGGCTACCGGTGTTATGTTCCATAATTGAGCGCTCCTAACACGATCGGGGTTGTTATGGGGACCCCCTTGATAATTCGTTTTAGATTAAAGCTGGTCTGGCAAGGCCCAACATTGGTACTACATTTGCCTAATCACCTAATAAATTGCATAGGGACTTTCCGGACCCCGAGGATAATTTAATCAACCCCCGGGCCAGTGCTCCTCATGAGTGTTGGTCCAAAACAAAGCAGCTTATTAACGCTACCCGGGGCAACTCGGCGTTTGGCGTGGTAACCATCGCTCATCCGTCGTGTCCTGAGAACGAGGTACGCGACTCCTATCGGGATCGTCGACACGTCGGGCGGCCTTGCTGGATTAGTTTTACCTTTGACGAGGTATCTTGTGCATCGGGATTCCGGTGATGCTTTTGTTGGAATTATGCCCTAGAGGCAATAATAAATATAGTTATTATTATAATTCCTGTATCAAGATAATCGTTTATTATCCATGCTATAATTGTATTGAATGAAGACTCATTTACATGTGTGGATACATAGACAAAACACCGTCCCTAGCAAGCCTCTAGTTGGCTAGCCAGTTGATCAAAGATAGTCAGTGTCTTCTGATTATGAACAAGGTGTTGTTGCTTGATAACTGGATCACGTCATTAGGAGAATCACGTGATGGACTAGACCCAAACTAATAGACGTAGCATGTTGATCGTGTCATTTTGTTGCTACTGTTTTCTGCGTGTCAAGTATTTATTCCTATGACCATGAGATCATATAACTCACTGACACCGGAGGAATGCTTTGTGTGTATCAAACGTCGCAACGTAACTGGTTGACTATAAAGATGCTCTACAGGTATCTCCGAAGGTGTTCGTTGAGTTAGTATGGATTGAGACTGCGATTTGTCACTCCGTGTGACGGGGAGGTATCTCGGGCTTGGACCGACATTACTCGTACGCTTACGAGAGACTGGTTTCATCGTTACGAGTAACTCCGTTGCTCAAAGATGATTGGCAAGTGTCGGTTTCTCCAACTTTAGTTGAATCGGATTTGACCGAGGAGGTCCTTGGATGAGGTTAAATAGCAACTCATATATCTCCGTTGTGGTGTTTGCGTAAGTAAGATGCGATCCTACTAGATACCCATGGTCACCACGTAAAACATGCAACAACAAAATTAGAGGACGTCTAACTTGTTTTTGCAGGGTATGCTTGTGATGTGATATGGCCAATGATGTGATGTGATATATTGGATGTATGAGATGATCATGTTGTAATAGAAATATCGACTTGCACGTCGATGGTACGGCAACCGGCAGGAGCCATAGGGTTGTCTTTATACTAACGTGTGTGCTTGCAGATGCGTTCACTATTTTGCTAGGAAGTAGCTTTAGTAGTAATAGCATGAGTAGCACGACAACCCCGAAGGCAACACGTTGATGGAGATCATGGTGTGGCCGGTGACAAGAAGATCGTGCCGGTGCTTTGGTGATGAAGATCAAGAAGCACGTGATGATGGCCATATCATGTCACTTATGAATTGCATGTGATGTTAATCCTTTTATGCACCTTATTTTGCTTAGAACGACGGTAGCATTATGAGGTGATCTCTCACTAAAATTTCAAGACAAAATTGTGTTCTCCCCGACTGTGCACCGTTGCTACAGTTCGTCGTTTCGAGACACCACGTGATGATTGGGTGTGATAGACTCAACGTTCACATACAACGGGTGCAAAACAGTTGCGCACGCTGAACACTCGGGTTAAGCTTGACGAGCCTAGCATGTGCAGACATGGCCTCGGAACACATGAGACCAAAAGGTCGATCATGAATCATATAGATGATATGATTAGCATAGGGATGCTTACCACTGAAACTATACTCAACTCACGTGATGATCGGACTTGAGCTAGTGTAAGTGGATCATGAACCACTCAAGTGACTAGAGAGATGTACTTTTTGAGTGGGAGTTTAGCAAATAATTTGATTAAGTTAAACTCTAATTATCTTGAACATAGTCTAAGTCCACTTTGAATATGTTTGTGTTGTAGATCATGGCTCACGCGACAGTCATTCTGAATTTTAATACGTTCCTAGAGAAAGCTAAGTTGAAAGATGATGGAAGCAACTTTGTAGATTGGGCTCGTAATCTTAAGCTAATCTTACAAGCTGGGAAGACGGATTATGTCCTTAATGCTGCGTTAGGATATGAACCACCCGCTACGGCTGATCAAGATGTTAAGAACGCTTGGTTAGCACGTAAGGAGGACTACTCAATAGTTCAATGTGCAGTCTTGTATGGCTTAGAACCGGGACTTCAACGTCGCTTTGAGCGTCATGGAGCATTTGAGATGTTCCAGGAGTTGGAGTTTATCTTTCAGAAGAACGCTCGGATCGAGAGGTATGAGACCTCTGATAAATTCTATGCTTGCAAGATGGAGCAGAACTCGTTTGTCAGTGAACATGTGCTCAAAATGTCTGGGTACTCAAACCGTCTAGCTGAGCTGGGGATTGAACTCCCGCAAGAAGCTATCACTGACAGAATCCTTCAATCACTGCCGCCAAGCTATAAAGGCTTTGTGTTGAACTACAACATGCAAGGGATGAACAAGTCTCCCGGCGAGTTGTTTGCGATGCTGAAGGTCGTAGTGTCTGAACTCCGTAAAGAGCATCAAGTGTTGATGGTGAATAAGACCACTAGTTTCAAGAGAAACAGCAAGGGCAAGAAGGGCAATTCGAAGAAGAGCGGCAAGCCTGTTGCCAATCCGACGAAGAAACCCAAAGCTGGACCTAAGCCTGAAACGGAGTGTTTCTATTGCAAGGGTATGGGTCACTGGAAGCGCAATTGCCCCAAGTATCTGGCAGATAAGAAGGCGGCCAAAGAAAAATCAGGTATATTTGATATACATGCTATTGATGTGTACTTAACCGGCTCTCGTAGTAGTGCCTGGGTATTCGATACCGGTTCTGTTGCTCATATTTGCAACTCGAAACAGGAAATGCGGAATAGACGAAGGCTGGCAAAAGATGAAGTGACGATGCGCGTAGGAAATGGTTCCAAGGTTGATGCCATCGTCGTCGGCACAGTTTCACTTCATTTACCATCAAGATTAGTGATGAACTTAAATCATTGTTATTTAGTGCCTGCGTTGAGCATGGACATTGTATCTGGATCTTGTTTATTGCGAGACGGTTACTCTTTTAAGTCAGAGAATAATGGTTGTTCTATTTCTATGAGTAACATCTTTTATGGTCATGCACCGAATGTGAGAGGATTGTTGTTGAGGCATAATTTATGCCTAAGTAATTTTGGTGATTGATGACAGTACCGTACAGGACTAATCGTGTGTGTCAAGGTTTCAGGCAACACTCATCAACGGCACAAGACGACACGACTCCTCTCTTCTGGAACGGAAGCACGGCGCCCTCCTAGATTCTCTTTATTTGAGTCATAGGAAAGTCGTACTATTAAGAGGGGATCCGTAGTGGAAAGGTTTGGGTGGAATCTATCTTTGCACACGCACACCTCTCTTTCTCCCTTTCCTTTATCTTTGGAGCGGCCCTCGCCGTTTTGTTCTTAGCTTCTCTGCAAAATGGTCCCCAGCGGTAGTACCGCTGGTCCCAGCGGTAGTACCGCTGCAGCCAGCGGTAGTACCGCTGGCTGGCGATACTACCGCCCTGGCGGTAGTACCGCCCCGGGTCAGCGGTAGTACCGCTCCAGGTGCCCTGTTCCACCTACCTAGCGGTAGTTCGTGGACGGACCCTTTTTGCGAAGACTTTCTCGACGGTAGTAGTGCTTATGCACTACCAAGGGCCAGCGGTAGTGCCGCTGGAAGCCCCAGCGGTAGTACCGCCAGGTAGCGGTAGTACCGCTCCTTCCCAGCGGTAGTACCGCTGGATCTCGGGCAGAGAGTGGGAAAACGGTCTGAATTTCCCCCCACTATATAAAGAGTTCTTCTAGCTGAGGAACCCTATCTCTTACCTCTCTATGCTCCATTGTTGCTCCACAAGCTTAAAAGTGCCCGATCTCTCTCCCTAGCCAATCAAACTTGTTGATTCTTTAGGGATTGGTTGAGAAGGCCTAGATCCACACTTTCACCAAGAGAAAAGTTGATTCCCCCACCAATCCCTTGCGGATCTTGTTACTCTTGGGTGTTTGAGCATCCTAGACGGTTGAGGTCACCTCGAAGCCATATTCCATTGTGGTGAAGCTTCGTGGTCTTGTTGGGAGCCTCCAAGCTTTGTGTGGAGTTGCCCCAACCTTGTTTGTAAAGGTTCGGTCGCCGCCTTCAAGGGCACCTATAGTGGAATCACGGTACCTTGCATCGTGCGAGGGCGTGAGGAGAATACGGTGGCCTTAGTGGCTTTTTGGGGAGCATTGTGCCTCCACACCGCTCCAACGGAGACGTAGTTCCTGTCAAAGGGAAGGAACTTCGGTAACACATCCTCGTCTCCATCGGTTCCACTTGGGGTTATTTCTATCCTTTACTTTGTATTTGCTTTAGCATTGTGACTTTATCTCAGTCGGCTTAATAGCTCTCGTGGTTAGATTCTATCGGGTCATCTCTTTGTCATATTATCTGTGTACCCACATAGTGTTTACCTTAACTTGCTAAGATTAATTAAAAAAGTGGTCGTTGTCTATTCACCCCCCGCCTCTAGCCAACCATATCGATCCTTTCAATTGGTATCAGAGCCACGTCTCTTTATTAAGGGTTTAACCACCCGAAGAGTATGGAAGGCGAAGAGGAAGTGAACCATGGGCAACCCGAGGGCATGGAATTGACTTCGGTCACAAGGGACAACTTGAATACGGCTATGGCAGCCCTCAAGACGTCCTTGACGAGCGAAGTCAAAACCATGCTTAAGGAATTAATTGATGGTCTTAAAAGTTCACCCGAACCGGCTTTAGTGGTTAAACCCACCATTTCCGATTCGGAGGCCAACTGCTCTAAGGAAGCGGCTAAAGGTATGCAACCTGCTTCACCTCACGGAAAGGATGGGACTGGAACACATGCCTCTGTTCCACCTCCCATGACTTATGGAGGACCCGTTCTCGCACCTCGTCTTAATCCTGTTGGTCCTCCTCCTAAACTTGTGAAAGGTGACTTTGCTAACTGGGTATTTTCTATTAAGTCTCATTTGAATCACAGCTCAACAAACTTGTGGAGAATTATCGAGCAAGGATATTACCCCCATGACCCAAGCAACCTCACTCCAAGAGAAGATGCAGACAATCAATATAATCACTCTGCGCTGTTTATCCTTCAGTCTGCTGTGCCACCTGAAGATCTTCCCCACTTACGTCCCTTCACATTGGCCAAAGATTGTTGGGAGCATATTATGGTGTTGTATAAGGGAAGCTCAAGTATCCAACGATCCAACTATGAAGTGATACTTGATCAGGCCGATGAGTTTGTGATGAAGGAAGAAGAGGACCCTCGTGATCTCTATCAGAGGGTGATTGCTATTGCTGTGGCACTAAAGGACCATGGAAGTAAGGATGTGGATGACACTTGGGTCAAGCGCAAGTTTCTCAAAGCCATCATGCCTTTCAACAAAGCCATGTCATCTGTCATTCGTCAGCGGCCAGACTTTCACTCCTTGTCTTCCAGTGAAGTGTTGGATGAGTTCATTGCAATGTCAATCATGAACGAAACAGCCGACAATGCACTTGCTCGTGTCCGATCAAAAACCACTTCACCCAAACTTGCGTTGAAAGCAAGAGTAATGCTTGAAGAAGAAGAAGAAGATGAGGAAGAGGAGAGCTGCCCGGAAGACACAAAGTATGCCTATCATGAGCACATGGCTCTTGCATCAAGGCAATTCTGGGGAAATAAAAGGAACTCAAGACCAACCTTCAACAAGAACAACTCAAGTGGTTTCAAACCCAAACAACGAGTAAGGACATGTTATAACTGTGGCAACGTGAGTCACTTCGTGGCAGAATGTCCCTATGAGAAGAGAGAAGACAATGGAGGCAAGCTCATTCGCAAAGACAAAACCAAATCATTTCCAATCAAGAACAACTTTGTGAAGAAACCTCACCCAAAAGGAATGGTGGCCCTGGAGGAGTATCCTTCTGATGATGATGATGATGATGATACAGTGGCAACGACAACTGTTGCTATAGCCACTACCCCTTCCCAGAAGGTGTCTCTCTTCAACGCCCCCAACGAGAACCACATCACCAAGTGCCTCATGGCAAAAGGTACCAATCAGGTAACTTCTATCATTAAGACCAACATTACTTCTGCTCCTTCATTGTTAAATTGTGTAGAAGATAGTGATGTTGGAGAACTTAATGAGCATGATCTTGATAAGTTTCTATGCACTATTAAGGGAGAAACCAAGAAGCATTTTGTTGCTATCTTGGAACAACTGGGTGAGGCCACTGACCTCATTGAGTCTCATGAGGAGACCATCTCCGAGCTTCATGGACATAGCCGTGACTATGCCGATGAAATTGCCGAATTATCTAGCACTCTAGAAGAGGAGCGCACTCTTCGTTTGGCTCTTGAGGAGTCATATAACGATGACTGCGCTAAAATGCAAAAGAAACTAGATCATGATGTTGTTCTTACTCGCATGCTTAAATCCGAAAAGTATGCTCTTGAGGTTGGCCGTGACAGACTCAAAGAAGAGTTTGACATACTTGACAAGGCCCACAAAGCCTTGAAAGGTGTTCATTTCTCTCTGAAAGAGTCTCATGATCAACTCCAAGCAAAACTTACCAAAGAGATCTCTACTTGTCCTCCCTTTGTGTTAATTGATAATACTTGTGCAACTAACCCCTGTTGTGAGCATGTTCATCTTGTGGAGGAAAATGCCAAGTTAAAGGAGAAACTTGAGAAGGGCCTTGTGTCATGCAGACAAGGTGAGAAGAGTCTGAACGATCTCTTAAGCACTCAAAAGAGTGTCGTAGGAAAGGAAGGACTTGGACTTACCTCCAAGTCAAAAGCTAAAAGGAAGAACAAGCACAAACGATCTCTCACCCTCATGGACATCTTTGTCAAGGAGGGTGAGGGGACTCAGAAGGTGAACAGGAACAAGGTGGACTATGGGAACCCCAAGAAGGGCAAAATCGCTCCTACTAACACAGCCGGCAAACTTAATTCCTCTTATGTGTTATGTTGTGCTAGTGACGGGCATGTTTATGCCAGATTTGTTGGTTCCTACGATGAAGATATTGAATGGGCTATCTGGGTTCCTAAGACCCTTGTCTCTAACATGAAAGGACCCATTAAAAAATGGGTACCTAAAACCAAGCCTTGATCTATTGCAGGAGTTTGCTTCCGGTGGGGTGTCATGGTTGCTCGATAGTGGAGCAACAAATCATATGACCGGAAGCAAGGACTTAGTGGTGGATGTGCACCCTTCTCCATCTATGCCCACCCATGTCCAGTTCGCCGATGCATCCTCGTCAAAGGTATTGGGATTTGGTAAGGTGGTCGTCTCTCAAGATTTGTCTATTGAGAAGGTCATGCTTGTTGAGTCTCTTGCCTACAATTTACTTTCCGTTCGTCAACTTGCAATCATGGGTTTTTCCACTTTCTTTAATATTGACTCTGTGGTCCTCCTAAGGAGAAAGACTCTTAAAGTATCCTATGTTGGACATGTCGAAAATGGTCTCTATGTGGTAAACTTTTCGAAACGACCCACTAAGACTGCGACATGTTTAATGGCTAAAGTTGACGTGGGCTGGCTTTGGCATCGCCGTTTAGCTCATGTCAATATGAGATCTTTGCAAGGTCTTCTGACAGGGGACCATGTTCGTGGACTAACAAATGTGAGCTTTGTTAAAGATCGTGTTTGCAGTGCTTGCATTGAAGGAAAGATTCATGAAACTGCTCATCGTCCAACGACTCTTATCTACACTAAGAGGCCATTGGAACTTCTCCACATGGATCTGTTTGGTCCCCCAACATTTGATAGTCTTGGAGGCAGAAAGTATTGCTTAGTGATTGTTGACGATTACTCAAGATATACCTGGGTATATTTCTTCAAAAGGAAGAGTGAAACTCAACAAACAGTCATCAACTTTGCTAATGAAGCGCAACGTCAACATGGAGCAAAGATCTTGATGATTAGGAGTGACAACGGCACCGAGTTCAAGAACTACACTCTAGATGAGTTTCTAGGTGATGAGGGAATAAAGCACCAATACTCTGCACCATATACCCCTCAGCAAAACGGCGTGGCAGAAAGGAAGAACCGGACCTTGATAGATGCTGCGAGAACAATGATGGCAGAATTCAAATCTCCATACAACTTCTGGGCAGAGGCCATCAACACAGCATGTCATGCGTCCAATCGGCTCTACATTCGCAAAGTCTTGAACAAGACTCCGTATGAGATTCTAACTCGAAACGAACCCAATCTCAAGTACTTCCGGGTATTCGGTTGTAAGTGTTTCATTCTTATAAAAGGAGCTCGGCTAGCTAAATTTGATTCTAGAGCACATGAGGGCATCTTTGTTGGTCATGCTACAAACTCTCATGCCTACCGTGTCCTCAACAAGTCCACCGGACTAATTGAGGAGACGTGTAACGTAGAGTTTGACGAAAATAATGGCTCCCAAGTGGAGCAAAGTGGTCTTTGTGATATAGGTGATGAAATTCCTCCCGAAGCCATAAGAATAATGGGGATTGGTCAAATACTCCCCATTGAGGAACCCCTTGTGGCAGAAGGAGAAGGACAATGCTCTACTCAAGTGGAGCCATCACCCCCACAAGCCCCACACGCTTCCGATGAACAAAGAGAAGACTCTCAACAAGTTGATCAAGCTCTCGGTCAAGATCAATTGCCTAACAACGATGATATGCCCACTCAAGCACTACCCCAAGACCCTGAACCAGCACGAGATCAAGATCAAGAGCAACCACTAATACAAGATCAAACCAGTGAACTTGCTCAAGTCGAAGGACAAGATGATCAGGAGACTGTCTCACAATTCCCGTCTGGGCTCCAACAACCAGCTCAAGACGCAAGGGCAAACAAGTGAAACAAGGCGACGCTCCCCCGTTATCTAATGAAGAACTCTTGGAGCGTCGAGCAGCCAAGAATGCGAACAAGCTGAGAGTCAAGTCACACCTTATGAAGAATGTCCTTGGCAGCTTAAAAGGGGAGTATCTACTCGTCAACAGCTTTGGAATTTTTGTGAGCATCACGCGTTTGTCTCGTATTGTGAACCTCAACAGGTACAGGAAGCGCTCGATGATGAGGATTGGCTTATGGCCATGCACGAAGAACTTAACAACTTCGAGCGCAACCAAGTCTGGGATTTAGTGCCCCGACCAACGAAGGAACATAATGTCATTGGGACCAAATGGATATTTAAGAACAAGCAAGATGCAAATGGAATTGTGATTCGAAACAAGGCAAGATTGGTGGCTCAAGCCTACTCCCAAGTCGAGGGTATCGACTACGGTGAAACCTTTGCCCCTGTTGCTCGTCTAGAATCTATTCGCATGTTACTTGCATTTGCTTCTCATCATAACTTCAAATTACAACAAATGGATGTGAAAAGTGCATTTCTTAATGGTCCTTTGAATGAGTTGGTATATGTCAAACAACCCCCGGGTTTCGAACATCCCAAGCTCCCCAATCATGTGTACAAACTCAATAAGGCACTCTATGGCCTTAAGCAAGCCCCACGCGCGTGGTATGAGTACCTTACTGAGTTGTTACAAGATCGTGGGTTTGAAATTGGAAAGATTGATCCCACTCTTTTTACTAAGAAGGTTAAAGGGGATTTGTTCATATGCCAACTATATGTTGATGATATTATCTTTGGCTCTCCTAACATTTCATTCAATGAAGAATTTGCTGCACTAATGACTGAGAAGTTTGAGATGTCCATGATGGGAGAGTTGAAGTTTTTCCTCGGGTTCGAGATTAAGCAAGGTCTAGAGGGGACATTCATCAAACAAGCCAAATACACTCAAGACATGCTCAAGCGGTTCGAGCTCGAAGATGTCAAACCAGTCAAGTTTCCCATGCCAACCAGATGCAAGCTTGACAGTGATCCCAATGGTAAAGCAGTGGATCAAAAGGTATACCGCTCCATGATTGGATCCCTCCTTTACCTCTGTGCATCTAGACCGGATATTATGTTGAGTGTAGGGATATGTGCACGGTTTCAATCCGCACCAAAAGAAAGTCATTACATGGCTGTCAAAAGAATCTTTCGATATTTGGCTCATACCCCAAACTTTGGCCTCTGGTATCCCAAAGGAGCAAACTTCAATCTAGTTGGCTATTCTGACTCAGACTGGGCTGGAGATTGTGTGGAGAGGAAGTCAACGTCTGGAGGATGCCAATTCCTTGGTCGCTCTTTGGTAAGTTGGTCTTCAAAGAAGCAGAACTGCGTCTCCTATCATCCACCGAGGCTGAGTATGTGGCGGCTGCAAGTTGTTGTGCTCAACTGCTGTGGATGAGGCAAACTTTAAAGGATTATGGTGTCACTTGTGACAAAGTGCCTCTTCTATGTGACAATCAAAGCGCCATCAAGATTTCCCTCAACCCAGTGCAACATAGCAAAACAAAACATATTGATATTCGTCATCACTTCATCCGTGAACATATCAAGCTAGGTGATATTGAGGTTCATTTCATCCACACTGAAGAGCAACTTGCAGATATTTTCACCAAGCCACTAGATGAAGCAAGGTTCCGGGAGTTAAGGCATGAGCTAAATATCATTGACTCAAGTAATGTGGATTGAAACTAGGCATATTGCACCTCACTTCACATTCCATCTTGGTCTAGGTGTAGGCATGGACATAGGGGGAGTGTTGTTCTCACAAGTGAACTTTCCCTCCCCCCATTATGCATAAATCACTCTAGTCTTTCACTTTAGCCATTGTCAAATGGCACTTGTGCTTCAAAGACGAGCATTGGTCATGAACCCAAGGATAATTCTTCGCGGTGTCATACCACTGTCTCAAACATAGGTGGCCTCGGCCACCGCCCCTCCATCCTTTCTTTTTTGTATAAAAGAAAGGATGCACTATGACAAGTGAGTACATTTTTCTAAATGCTATCTCATCTATTACTTACTTGTCATATGCCCAAGTCCCTCTCTTTTCTTAAAGCCGCGCTGCGACATTTGCAGCGGTACTACCGCCAGGGTAGCGGTACTACCGCCAGGACCCCAGCGGTACTACCGCCAGGGGTAGCGGTACTACCGCCAGGACCCCAGCGGTACTACCGCTAGGTGTAGCGGTACTACCGCCAGAGTTCAAAATCTAACTCGGCCGGCTGGAATATTTCTAAGGTTTCGAGGGGGACCGGTACTACCGCCAGGACCCCAGCAGTACTACCGCTGCACTCCAGCGGTACTACCGCCAGGTCAGCGGTACTACCGCTGCACCCCAGCGGTACTACCGCTGCCCGTACCCCTTGGGCTATATAAAGGGAGGGGGAGCCCAATCTTCAATCTGTTTCTTCTTCCTCGCGGCTCCTCCCTCCCCTACCCCGAAACCCCCCTGATTGGATCTCACTTCGTGGAGCTCTTTCTCCTCGTTGGTGTGGAAAGGCTGCTTCACTTCTTCTTCCTCCTCCAAAGCCATGAATCCCGGTAACAAAAGCTCCCCCCTTCTTCTATTTGGTTGTTCTTCGTGTTCTAGGGTTAGGAGCATTGGGGATTGGATTCATCTTGTTGATCCTATGGTTAGTTATTGGATGGCATGAAGGAAATTTTTGAGGGGAGTATAGGTGCAATGGTTTGTTGTTATGATTGCTGCCATGGTTTAGGATTTCACCGTCTTATATCGAATATTTGAACTTTTGGATTAGATCTAAAACGTGCTCTCTCTTGCCTAGGCATGTTTGTACCTCGTATTACTATGTGTTCCTCTTGTCATTAGGGCTGGGGTGTACGTCTTAATGTTCATATTCAGTCCATGCCCTCGAAAACGAGTTTTATATGTGTAGATCTGAAAGTCAAACCCCCAGCGGTACTACCGCCAGGGGGTAGCGGTACTACCGCTAGGCCCCAGCGGTACTACCGCCAGGGGTAGCGGTACTACCGCTATGACCCCCAGCGGTACTACCGCTATGACCCCCAGCGGTACTACCGCCAGGACTGGCGGTACTACCGCCAGGCCCCAGCGGTACTACCACCAGGGGTGGCGGTACTACCGCCAGAAGCATTCACGGTGTATTTCTCTGCATGTTTTCGTTTTCTGCTCTTTCAAGATCCATTGCCTTGACTTTTCTTGTCGCCTCTTTTTCGCTTTGTGGTCTGTGTCACAGGTGGCTCTGCTCGCCGTTCGAACCCCCCACGGGACACGGCATCCAAACAGTTTCGCAACACAGAGGCGCCCGAGGGGTCTGCCACGTCTGGTCTCCCCCCTAAGAAGAAGTCCTTCAAGAAGGTCGCTCACAAGGACAAGAGGGTGAAGATCCGCACAATGTCTCCCAAGGACTTTCTGCAATTTCGCACCAAGAACCACTATCTCCAGGAGAGGGAGAAGATCGATGGTGTTGAAAATGTCTCGGTTAAGGACCATTGCAGGATATATCGAGATGTCATTGCAAACTTCAAGAAGAACTATGTATCTGTCCAGTGGATTGATCTGGCACACCTTCAGCGGCACACAGAGTACTTTGGTGATGCCCTTGCTTTGATTGACAAGATGGGTCTCAAAAACATCATCACCTTCAAGACGGATTTTGATCCCACGGCAGTTGCTCAGTTCTATGTCACAGTTCACTTCTCCCATGATGAACAGCGCTCCATGATATGGATGACTGGGTCAAAGAAGATGACTGGTTCCTGGACAGAGTTCATGCAGTTCCTGCACGTTGATTTTCAGGGTGCTGACACCCCTCTTGGGCTGCGTCCTCACGCTCCAGCCCCCACTGATAAGGGCCTCGCAAAGGACAGACTGCAGACACTGTATCTGAGGAAGGGGGTGCTTCCCAAGCACCTGGACATCATGCACCGCATCTTTCGGAACACCCTCTTCCCTCGGAGTGGTAACTTCGATGAGGTCCATGGCTCCTTGGCTGAGATGTTGTTACTGTGTGAGGAGGCTATGTCTGTGGAGTCTGCTCAACTGGATATTGCAGATGTGATGTTCACAGAACTATGGAACTGCATCATCAACCGTAAGGTCCCTATCTACGGGCCTTACCTGTTTGCATACATCTGCCATAAGTGGCAACAGGCGTATCCGGATGAGGTGCTCTACGCACAGTCTGACTACATTGTGCATGACCCAATCAAGCTGCGCGTCAAGGACAAGTGGGCCAACCCATCTTCATCTTCTCAGCACATGGACACTGATACAGAGACAGCTGCTGGTAGAGGACCTGCCTCTCAGTCCCGCTCGTCTGCCATGCCATCTTGGGCTATCAAGTTGCAGGACAAGATGAAGACTCTCTTCTGTATGCAGGCCAAGGGTCAGTATCAGACACACGTAGCTCAGAAGCAGAGCCGCCAGAGGCATAAGCGTGTTCTCAGGACCTTGGATATGGACATCTCTAGTGGCTCAGAGGACGACATCACGCCTGAGGCCACTTGGATGCAGGCTCAGGGGTACCAGTGGTCGGGTGGTGAGGCGCAAGAGGAGGAGGAGACTGACCAGGAGGGGACCGACGAGTCTGGTGATCCTGAAGACGAGGAGTAGCTACCTGTGGCATTAGGTGTGCCCCCTTTTTGGTGTCTTGTGCCAAAGGGGGAGAGAGTCTAGGGATTTGATTTCATTCGAACTTTGCATTGCTTTGCTTTATCTCGTATGATTTGCTTTGAACTTGGTTTGCTTCGTTTGCTATCTTGTGTGAGACATGATCTTTCTTATGTGAGATGAGATTTATTTCCATCATATGCTGTGAGTCATATGTCATATATATCTATCTTTTTACTCTCATATTATTATCCATGCAAATCCGGTATTGTCATCAATCCACCAAAAAGGGGGAGATTGGTGAGGCATAATTTATGCCTAAGTAATTTTGGTGATTGATGACAGTACCGTACAGGACTAATCGTGTGTGTCAAGGTTTCAGGCAACACTCATCAACGGCACAAGACGACACGACTCCTCTCTTCTGGAACGGAAGCACGGCGCCCTCCTAGATTCTCTTTATTTGAGTCATAGGAAAGCCGTACTATTAAGAGGGGATCCGTAGTGGAAAGGTTTGGGTGGAATCTATCTTTGCACACGCACACCTCTCTTTCTCCCTTTCCTTTATCTTTGGAGCGGCCCTCGCCGTTTTGTTCTTAGCTTCTCTGCAAAATGGTCCCCAGCGGTAGTACCGCTGGTCCCAGCGGTAGTACCGCTGGACTGCCAGCGGTAGTACCGCTGGCTGGCGGTAGTACCGCCCCTGGTCAGCGGTAGTACCGCTGGCTGGCGGTAGTACCGCCCCGGGTCAGCGGTAGTACCGCTCCAGGTGCCCTGTTCCACCTACCTAGCGGTAGTTCGTGGACGGACCCTTTTTGCGAAGACTTTCTCGGCGGTAGTAGTGCTTATGCACTACCAAGGGCCAGCGGTAGTACCGCTGGTGCCAGCGGTAGTATCGCTGGAAGCCCCAGCGGTAGTACCGCTGCATCCAGCGGTAGTACCGCCAGGTAGCGGTAGTACCGCTCCTTCCCAGCGGTAGTACCGCTGGATCTCGGGCAGAGAGTGGGAAAACGGTCTGAATTTTCCCCCCACTATATAAAGAGTTCTTCTAGCTGAGGAACCCTATCTCTTACCTCTCTATGCTCCATTGTTGCTCCACAAGCTTAAAAGTGCCCGATCTCTCTCCCTAGCCAATCAAACTTGTTGATTCTTTAGGGATTGGTTGAGAAGGCCTAGATCCACACTTTCACCAAGAGAAAAGTTGATTCCCCCACCAATCCCTTGCGGATCTTGTTACTCTTGGGTGTTTGAGCATCCTAGACGGTTGAGGTCACCTCGAAGCCATATTCCATTGTGGTGAAGCTTCGTGGTCTTGTTGGGAGCCTCCAAGCTTTGTGTGGAGTTGCCCCAACCTTGTTTGTAAAGGTTCGGTCGCCGCCTTCAAGGGCACCTATAGTGGAATCACGGTACCTTGCATCGTGCGAGGGCGTGAGGAGAATACGGTGGCCTTAGTGGCTTTTTGGGGAGCATTGTGCCTCCACACCGCTCCAACGGAGACGTAGTTCCTGTCAAAGGGAAGGAACTTCGGTAACACATCCTCGTCTCCATCGGTTCCACTTGGGGTTATTTCTATCCTTTACTTTGTATTTGCTTTAGCATTGTGACTTTATCTCAGTCGGCTTAATAGCTCTCGTGGTTAGATTCTATCGGGTCATCTCTTTGTCATATTATCTGTGTACCCACATAGTGTTTACCTTAACTTGCTAAGATTAATTAAAAAAGTGGTCGTTGTCTATTCACCCTCCCCTCTAGCCAACCATATCGACCCTTTCAATTGTTCATATTGAATCTTGATAACGATACGCATATACATAACATTGAGACCAAAAGAGTTAGAGTTAACAATGATAGCGTCATATTTTTGTGGCACTGCCGCTTAGGTCATATTGGTGTAAAGCGCATGAAGAAACTCCATGCTGATGGACTTTTGGAGTCACTTGACTTTGATTCACTTGACACGTGCGAACCATGCCTCATGGGCAAGATGACTAAGACTCCGTTCTCAGGAACAATGGAGCGTGCAAGTGACTTGTTGGAAATCATACATACCGATGTGTGTGGTCCGATGAGCGTGGAGGCACGCGGCGGATATCGTTATTTTCTCACCTTCACTGACGATTTAAGTAGATATGGTTATGTCTACTTGATGAAGCACAAGTCTGAAACATTTGAAAAGTTCAAGCAATTTCAGAGTGAAGTGGAAAATCATCGTAACAAGAAGATCAAGTTCCTACGGTCTGATCGTGGGGGTGAATATCTGAGTTTCGAGTTTGGTGCTCACTTAAGACAATGTGGAATTGTTTCACAGTTAACACCGCCTGGAACACCACAGCGTAATGGTGTGTCCGAACGTCGTAATCGTACTTTATTAGAGATGGTGCGATCTATGATGTCTCTTACCGATTTGCCGTTATCATTTTGGGGTTATGCATTAGAAACAACTGCATTCACTTTAAATAGGGCACCATCAAAATCCGTTGAGACGACACCATACGAACTGTGGTATGGCAAAAGGCCAAAGTTGTCGTTTCTTAAAGTTTGGAGATGTGATGCTTATGTCAAAAAGCTTCAGCCTGAAAAGCTGGAACCCAAAGCGGAAAAGTGCGTCTTCATAGGTTACCCAAAAGAGACAGTTGGGTACACCTTCTATCTCAAATCCGAGGGCAAAGTGTTTGTTGCTAAGAACGGAACTTTTCTCGAGAAGGAGTTTCTCTCGAGAGAATTGAGTGGGAGGAAGATAGAACTTGACAAGGTTGTCGAACCTCTCATCCCTCTGGATGGTTGCGCAGGGCAAGGGGAAACCTCTGTCGTTGCGACGCCGGTTGAGGAGGAAGTTAATGATGATGATCATGAAACTCCAGTTCAAGTTTCTGTTGAACCACGCAGGTCGACGAGATCACGCGCTGCTCCAGAGTGGTACGGTAATCCCGTCTTATCAATCATGTTGTTAGACAACAATGAACCTGCAAATTATGAAGAAGCAATGGTGGGCCCAGATTCCAACAAATGGCAAGAAGCCATGAAATCCGAGATAGGATCCATGTATGAGAACAAAGTGTGGACTTTGGAGATACTGCCTGAGGGTCGCAAGGCTATTCAGAACAAATGGATCTTTAAGAAGAAGACGGACGCTGACGGTAATGTGACCGTTTATAAAGCTCGACTTGTGGCAAAGGGTTTTTCACAAGTTCAAGGAGTTGACTACGATGAGACTTTCTCACCCGTAGCGATGCTTAAGTCCGTCAGAATCATGTTAGCAATAGCTGCATTTTTCGATTATGAAATCTGGCAGATGGATGTCAAAACGGTGTTCCTTAACGGTTTCCTTAAGGAAGAGTTGTACATGATACAACCCAAAGGTTTTGTCGATCCTAAAAATGCTAACAAGGTGTGCAAGCTCCAGCGATCCATTTATGGACTGGTGCAAGCATCTCGGAGTTGGAACAAACGCTTTGATGAGGTGATCAAAGCATTTGGGTTTATACAAGTGGTTGGAGAATCTTGTATTTACAAGAAAGTGAGTGGGAGCTCTGTGGCGTTTCTAATATTATATGTGGATGACATATTGCTGATTGGAAACAACGTAGAGTTTTTAGAGAGCATAAAAGGTTACTTGAATAAAAGTTTCTCTATGAAGGACCTAGGAGAAGCTGCTTACATTCTAGGCATTAAGATCTATAGGGATAGATCAAAACGCCTGATAGGACTTTCACAAAGCACATACCTTGATAAAGTTTTGAAGAGGTTCAAAATGGAACAGTCCAAGAAAGGGTTCTTGCCAGTTTTACAAGGTACGAGATTGAGTAAGACTCAGTGCCCAGCAACTGATGAAGATAGAGAGCATATGCGCTCCGTCCCCTATGCTTTAGCCATAGGTTCTATCATGTATGCGATGCTGTGCACTAGACCGGATGTTAGCCTGGCCATAAGTATGGCAGGTAGGAGTGGATCACTGGACAGCGGTCAAGAATATCCTGAAGTACCTGAAAAGGACTAAGGAGATGTTTCTCGTGTATGGAGGTGACGAAGAGCTCGCCGTAAAAGGTTACGTCGATGCAAGCATTGACACAGATTCGGACGACTCTATGTCGCAAACCGGATACGTATTTATTCTTAATGGGGGTGCAGTAAGCTGGTGCAGTTCCAAGCAAAGTGTCGTAGCAGATTCTACATGTGAAGAGGAGTACATGGCTGCCTCGGAGGCGGCTAAGGAGGGTGTCTGGATGAAGCAGTTCATGACGGATCTTGGAGTGGTGCCAAGTGCACTGAATCCAATAACCTTGTTCTGTGACAACACTGGTGCCATTGCCTTAGCAAAGGAACCGTGGTTTCACAAGAAGACCAGACACATCAAACGACGCTTCAACCTCATCCGCGACTACGTCGAGGGAGAGGACGTGAATATATGCAAAGTGCACACGGATCTGAATGTAGCAGACCCGCTGACTAAACCTCTTCCACGGCCAAAATATGATCAACACCAGAACTATATGGGTGTTAGATTTATTACAATGTAATTCACATGGTGATGTGAGGGCTAGATTATTGACTCTAGTGCAAGTGGGAGACTGTTGGAATTATGCCCTAGAGGCAATAATAAATATAGTTATTATTATAATTCCTGTATCAAGATAATCGTTTATTATCCATGCTATAATTGTATTGAATGAAGACTCATTTACATGTGTGGATACATAGACAAAACACCGTCCCTAGCAAGCCTCTAGTTGGCTAGCCAGTTGACCAAAGATAGTCAGTGTCTTCTGATTATGAACAAGGTGTTGTTGCTTGATAACTGGATCACGTCATTAGGAGAATCACGTGATGGACTAGACCCAAACTAATAGACATAGCATGTTGATCGTGTCATTTTGTTGC
Organism: Hordeum vulgare subsp. vulgare; assembly: GCF_904849725.1. Classification (NCBI taxonomy): domain Eukaryota; kingdom Viridiplantae; phylum Streptophyta; class Magnoliopsida; order Poales; family Poaceae; genus Hordeum; species Hordeum vulgare. Next base: position 481,372,375 of record NC_058518.1, on the reverse strand, counting down.
TACTGTTTTCTGCGTGTCAAGTATTTATTCCTATGACCATGAGATCATATAACTCACTGACACCGGAGGAATGCTTTGTGTGTATCAAACGTCACAACGTAACTGGGTGACTATAAAGATGCTCTACAGGTATCTCCGAAGGTGTTAGTTGAGTTAGTATGGATCAAGACTGGGATTTGTCACTCCGTGTGAACGGAGAGGTATCTCGAGGCCCACTCGGTAATACAACATCACACACAAGCCTTGCAAGCAATGTAACTTAGTGTAAGTTGCGGGATCTTGTATTACGGAATGAGTAAAGAGACTTGCCGGTAAACGAGATTGAAATAGGTATGCGGATACTGACGATCGAATCTCGGGCAAGTAACGTACCGAAGGACAAAGGGAATGACATACGGGATTATACGAATCCTTGGCACTGAGGTTCAAACGATAAGATCTTCGTAGAATATGTAGGATCCAATATGGGCATCCAGGTCCCGCTATTGGATATTGACCGAGGAGTCTCTCGGGTCATGTCTACATAGTTCTCGAACCCGCAGGGTCTGCACACTTAAGGTTCGACGTTGTTTTATGCGTATTTGAGTTATATGGTTGGTTACCGAATGTTGTTCGGAGTCCCGGATGAGATCACGAACGTCACGAGGGTTTCCGGAATGGTCCGGAAACAAAGATTGATATATAGGATGACCTCATTTGATTACCGGAAGGTTTTCGGAGTTACCGGGAATGTACCGGGAATGACGAATGGTTTCCGGGAGTTCACCGGGGGGGGGCAACCCACCCCGGGGAAGCCCATAGGCCATAAGGGTGGCGCACCAGCCCTTAGTGGGCTGGTGGGACAGCCCAAAAGGTCCCTATGCGCCATAGAGATAAAAATCAAAGAGAAAGAAAAAAAGGGAGGTGGGAAGGAAGGGAAGGACTCCCACCCACCAAACCAAGTCCAACTCGGTTTGGGGGGGGGGAGTCCTCCCCCCTTGGACTCGGGCGACCCCCTTGGGGCTCCTTGGGCCCCAAGGCAAGGTCCCCTCCCTCCCACCTATATATACGGAGGTTTTAGGGCTGATTTGAGACGACTTTCCCACGGCAGCCCGTCCACATACCTCCACGGTTTTTCCTCTAGATCGCGTTTCTGCGGAGCTCGGGCGGAGCCGTGCTGAGACAAGGTCATCACCAACCTCCGGAGCGCCGTCACCCTGCCGGAGAACTCTTCTACCTCTCCGTCTCTCTTGCTAGATCAAGAAGGCCGAGATCATCGTCGAGTTGTACGTGTGCTGAACGCGGAGGTGCCGTCCGTTCGGTACTAGATCGTGGGACTGATCGCGGGATTGTTCGCGGGGCGGATCGAGGGACGTGAGGACGTTCCACTACATCAACCGTGTTCACTAACGCTTCTGCTGTACGATCTACAAGGGTACGTAGATCACTCATCCCCTCTCGTAGATGGACATCACCATGATAGGTCTTCGTGCGCGTAGGAAATTTTTTGTTTCACATGCGACGTTCCCCAACAGCTTTGGGTAATCTCAGAGTTGAGGTTTTCCACTAGGGAATCCGACGAGATCACGAGCTTCGTGATGGAGGATTTCTATGCGGCTTGTGGTAATTTGTGATGGACTAGTTGGAGCACCCCTGCAGGGTTAAATCTTTTCGGAAAGCTGTGCCCGCGGTTATGTGGCAACGTGGAAACTTTGTTTAACACTGGTTCTAGATAACTTGAAGTTAATTCAATTAAAATATGCCAACTGTGTGCTTAAACGTGATTGTCTCTTTCGTGAGTTCCTTCTCCGATCGAGGACACGGTGGGGTTATGTCTGACGTAGGTAGGTGTTCAGGATCATTCATTTGATCATCAGTAGTTCTCGTCCGTTATGCGTAGATCTTCCCCCTCTTATTTCTTGTACTCGTAAGTTTAGCCACCAAATATATGCCTAGCCGCTGCTGCAACCTCACCACTTAACCATACCTCACCCATTAAGCTTTGCTAGTCTTGATACCTTTGGAAATGAGATTGCTGAGTCCCGTGTGGCTCACAGATTACTACAACACCAGTTGCAGGTACAGGTAAAGGTTATTTGACGCGAGCGCGTTGATTGATCATTTGGAGTTGCTTCTTCTTCTTTTTCTTCTTCATCGATCTAGGATGGGTTCCAGGCCGGCAGCCTGGGGTAGCAAGGATGGACGTCGTTCTTATTTTTCTCGTTTGTTTTCGTCCGTAGTCGGACCCTGCTCTTACTCTTGATGATTATGTAATGTACAGATGTGACTCTGATGTAACTTGTGGCGAGTGTAAGACAACTCTATATATATCTCTTCTTTTCAGTACATGTACTTGTGACGATATCCATTCTTGCGACACGACGAGATGCGCTTCTATCCCTGACGAGGCCCTCGTGCCAAATTGAGGATAGGGTCGCGTCTTGGGCATGACATGATAGGTGAAACTGGGTGGTATGTATTTGGCTACGATATAGTTTGCATAATTGGCATACCACGGTGCACTATGTGAAGTGCGGATGACATTTAATTGCTCATCAGGAAAGCTGTCATCAATAGGTAGTGGGTCATCAAGGACATTCTCTAGCCTAGACAAGTTATCTGCTACAGGGTTATCAGCACCCTTTCGGTCAACGACGTGCAAATCAAATTCCTGTAGCAGGAGAGCCCATCTGATCAGCCTAGGCTTAGCATCCTTCTTCTCCATAAGGTACTTAATAGCAGCATGACCAGAGTGAATAGTGATTTTGGAGTCAACTATGTAAGATCTAAACTTTTCACATGCAAACACGACTGCTAAAAACTCCTTTTCCGTAGTGGCATAGTTTCTTTGGGCATTGTCTAGAGTTTTACTAGCATAGTGAATAACATTCAACTTCTTGTCAACTCTTTGTCCTCGAACAGCACCAACGACATAATCACTAGCATCGCACATGATTTCAAAGGGCAAATTCCAGTCAGGTGGTTGAACAATAGGTGCGGTTATCAAAGCCTTCTTAAGTATTTCGAAAGCTTCCTCACAATCCTCATCAAAAACAAAAGGAACATCCTTTTGCAAGAGGTTGGTAAGAGGCCTAGAAATCTTAGAGAAGTCTTTAATGAACCTTCTATAGAAACCATCATGACCTAGGAAACTTCGTATACCTCTGATATCTGTGGGGCAAGGCATTTTCTCAATTGCATCAACCTTAGCCTTATCAACTTCAATGCCTCTTTCAGAAATTCTGTGTCCTAAGACTATACCTTCGTTACCCATAAAGTGGCACTTCTCCCAATTCAAGACGAGGTTGGTATCTTCGCATCTCTGTAAGACTCGATCAAGATTGCTGAGGCAATCATCAAAGGAAGACTCGTAAACGGAGAAGTCATCCATGAAAACCTCGACAATCTTTTCACGGAAGTCAGAGAATATAGCCATCATACATCTTTGAAAGGTGGCAGGTGCATTGCATAAGCCAAAATACATACGTCTATAAGCAAAGGTACCGAAGGGGCAGGTGAAAGTGGTTTTCTCCTGATCAGATTGTGCAACAAGTATTTGCGAGAAACCTAAATAACCATCTAGAAAGCAGAAGTGTGTGTGTTTTGATAGCCTTTCTAGCATTTGGTCGATAAACGACAAAGGATAATGACCTTTCCTGGTTGCCTTGTTCAGTTTCCAGAAGTCTATCACCTTCCTATAGCCGGTAATAATCCTTTGTGGTATTAGTTCATCCTTATCATTAGGAACGACGGTGATACCTCCCTTCTTAGGTACACAATGTACTGGACTTACCCAATCACTATGAGCAACATGATAAATGATTCCTGCTTCCAGAAGCTTTAATATTTCTTTTCTAATGACCTCCTTCATCTTAGGATTTAATCTCCTTTGATGATCAACAACTGGTTTAAAGTCAGGATCGGTCTTAATCTTGCGCTGACATCGAGTGGGACTAATACCCTTAAGAACATCAAGAGTATATCCAATAGCAGCACGGTGCTTCCTCAGAGTTCTTAGTAACTTTTTCTCTTCGTTCTCTGAGAGGAGAGCACTAATAATAACAAGATATATCTCCTTCTCATCAAGATAGGCATACTTAAGAGTATCAGGCAACTGTTTAAGCTCGAACACAGGATCACCCTTTGGTGGGGGAGGATCCCCAAGCAGTTCAACAGGCAGATTATTCTTGAGAATAGGATATTGTTCTAAGACAATTTTATCTATCTCATCTCTCTCCTCCATATGCATATCATTCTCATGCTCAAGCAGATATTGCTCTAAAGGATTCGTAGGAGGTACGGCAATAGAGGCAAGAGCAATAATTTCATCCCTTCCAGACGACTCTTTTTCATGGGGTTGTCTTCCAAACTTGCAGAAGTTAAATTCATGAGACACACCCTCGAAACTAACTGTGACAGTCTGCTTAATGCAATCAATGTGAGCATTGACAGTGTTGAGAAATGGTCTACCAGATATGATGGGACAAAAGCTATCTTGTGCAGTACCAAGGATGAGGAAATTAGTAGGATACTTCCTCTTACCACATAAGACTTCTACGTCTCTCACAATTCCCAGAGGGCAGATAGTGTCTCTATTAGCTAGCATAATAGCGACATCAATGGGTTCTAACTCAGCAGGTGCAATCTCATCTTTGATTTCATCATATAGAGAACAGGGTATTGCACTAACACTAGCTCCCATATCACATAAACCATGGTAACAGTTGTTGGGGAATGTCGCATGGGAAACAAAAATTTTCCTACGCGCACGAAGACCTATCATGGTGATGTCCATCTACGAGAGGGGATGAGTGATCTACGTACCCTTGTAGACCGTGCAGCAGAAGCGTTAGTGAACGCGGTTGATGTAGTGGAACGTCCTCACGTCCCTCGATCCGCCCCGCGAACAATCCCGCGATCAGTCTCACGATCTAGTACCGAACGGACGGCACCTCCGCGTTCAGCACACGTACAGCTCGACGATGATCTCGGCCTTCTTGATCCAGCAAGAGAGACGGAGAGGTAGAAGAGTTCTCCGGCAGCGTGACGGCGCTCCGGAGGTTGGTGATGACCTTGTCTCAGCAGGGCTCCGCCCGAGCTCCGCAGAAACGCGATCTAGAGGAAAAACCGTGGAGGTATGTGGTCGGGCTGCCGTGGAAAAGTCGTCTCAAATCAGCCCTAAAACCTCCGTATATATAGGTGGGAGGGAGGGGACCTTGCCTTGGGGCTCAAGGAGCCCCAAGGGGGTCGGCCGAGTCCAAGGGGGAAGGCTCCCCCCCCAAACCGAGTTGGACTTGGTTTGGTGGGTGGGAGTCCTTCCTTCCCTTCCCACCTCCTCCTTTTTTTTCTTTTCTCTTTGATTTTCTTTCCTAGGCGCATAGGGCCCTTTTGGGCTGTCCCACCAGCCCACTAAGGGCTGGTGTGCCACCCTCAAGGCCTATGGGCTTCCCCAGGGTGGGTTGCCCCCCCGGTGAACTCCCGGAACCCATTCGTCATTCCCGGTACATTCCCGGTAACTCCGAAAACCTTCCGGTAATCAAATGAGGTCATCCTATATATCAATCTTCGTTTCCTGACCATTCCGGAAACCCTCGTGACGTCCGTGATCTCATCCGGGATTCCGAACAACATTCGCTAACCAACCATATAACTCAAATACGCATAAAACAACGTCGAACCTTAAGTGTGCAGACCCTGCGGGTTCGAGAATTATGTAGACATGACCCGAGAGACTCCTCGGTCAATATCCAATAGCGGGACCTGGATGCCCATATTGGATCCTACATATTCTACGAAGATCTTATCGTTTGAACCTCAGTGCCAAGGATTCATATAATCCCGTATGTCATTCCCTTTGTCCTTCGGTATGTTACTTGCCCGAGATTCGATCGTCAGTATCCGCATACCTATTTCAATCTCGTTTACCGGCAAGTATCTTTACTCGTTCCGTAATACAAGATCCCGCAACTTACACTAAGTTACATTGCTTGCAAGGCTTGTGTGTGATGTTGTATTACCGAGTGGGCCCCGAGATACCTCTCCGTCACACGGAGTGACAAATCCTAGTCTTGATCCATACTAACTCAACTAACACCTTTGGAGATACCTGTAGAGCATCTTTATAGTCACCCAGTTACGTTGCGACGTTTGATACACACAAAGCATTCCTCCGGTGTAAGTGAGTTATATGATCTCATGGTCATAGGAATAAATACTTGACACGCAGAAAACAGTAGCAACAAAATGACACGATCAACATGCTACGTCTATTAGTTTGGGTCTAGTCCATCACGTGATTCTCCTAATGACGTGATCCAGTTATAAAGCAACAACACCTTGTTCATAATCAGAAGACACTGACTATCTTTGATCAACTGGCTAGCCAACTAGAGGCTTGCTAGGGACGGTGTTTTGTCTATGTATCCACACATGTAAATGAGTCTTCATTCAATACAATTATAGCATGGATAATAAACGATTATCTTGATACAGGAATTATAATAATAACTATATTTATTATTGCCTCTAGGGCATAATTCCAACAAAAGTGATCTCCTATCTTGACAGAAACAACGGGCAGGCCAACTACATGTCCATATTTGTCTTTCGCGTGAGGTTTAGCAATTCTAGCGGAGTCCTCACAGAATTTGATAACATGCCCGTCTACGTCTTCGTCTAAGAGATCTTTAATAATAACAACTCTAGGTTCAACTCTAATATCCTGAGGGGGTGCAAGTGGTCTAACGTAACCCCTACGTATCACAGTTGGAGCTTTAGAATAATCCTTTATCCTAGCAAGGTATGGTGGTTTCTGAGCGTAAGCACAAGGAACAACGGGATCACTAAAAGCAATGACTTTCTCCTCAACTAGATTGGTTTTGGCTATGTTTCTTTCTACAGGAGGATGATATTTAAACAACTTCTCTTTGGGAAGATTAACATGAGCAGCAAAAGATTCACATAGAGAAGCTACTATCTCATAGTCAAGTCCATACTTAGCGTTAAATCTCTAGAAGTGTTTGTCTCAACAAAAGATTTAACGCAATCAAACTAGAAATTCATACCTAACTCCTTACCTTCCTCCAGCTCCCAATCTTCAGAGTTATGTTTGGTTCTCTCCAATAAATTCCACTTGTGGTCAACATCCTTCTTCATAAAAGAACCGGTACAAGAAGTGTCAAGCATGGTACGATCTTCATGAGAAAGCCGAGCATAAAAGTTTTGAGTGATGATTTCTCTCGAGAGCTCATGATTGGAGCATGAATATAGCATTGATTTAAGCCTCCCCCAAGCTTGAGCTATGCTTTCCCTGTCACGAGGCCAAAAGTTATAAATAAAGTTCCGATCACGATGTACTAAATGCATAGGATAAAACTTTTGATGAAATTCCAGTTTCAACCGATTGAAGTCCCATGATCTAGAATCATCACATAGCCTATGCCATGTCAACGCCTTATCCTTGAACGATAAAGGAAAGACTTTCTTCTTTACCTCATCCTCGGGCAAACCTGCAAGCTTAAATAAACCACAAACTTCATCTACATAGATCAGATGAAAGTCTGGATGTGAAGATCCATCTCCTGTAAAAGGATTAGCCAGCAGTTTCTCAAGCAGACCCGAAGGAATTTCATAAAAGATATTTTCAGTAGGTACCTCAGGTTGAGGAACAACTCCTCGTGCTTCCGTTCGTGGTGAAGATACCCCGAACAAACTCCTCAAAGGAACAGTTTCCATAGTGACAAGTGACAATAAATTTCAGCACAGTATAAAAATGTTTCCTTACCAATTTCCACTTACCAAAGGCGCTTCACTCCCCGGCAACGACGCCAGAAAAGAGTCTTGATGACCTACAAGTATAGGGTATCAATCGTAGTCCTTTCGATAAGTAAGAGTGTCGAACCCAACGAGGAGCAGAAGGCTCTGATAAACGGTTTTCAGCAAGGTAATAACTGCAAGCGCTGAAAGTAGCGGTAACAAGTGATGGTGTAGTGAGGTGAAACGTAGCAAGCGAAAAGTAACAAGTAACAAGTAGTAGCAATGGTGCAACAAGTGGCCCAATCCCTTTTGTAGCAAGGGACAAGCCTGAGCAAAGTCTTACAGGAGGAAAAACGCTCCCGAGGACACACGGGAATTTCTATCATGCTAGTTTCATCATGTTCATATGATTCGCGTTCGTTACTTTGATAGTTTGATATGTGGGTGGACCGGCGCTTGGGTACTGCCCTTACTTGGACAAGCATCCCACTTATGATTAACCTCTCTCGCAAGCATCCGCAACTACAAAAGAAGAATTAAGACAACGTCTAACCATAGCATTAAACTAGTGGATCCAAATCAGCCCCTTACGAAGCAACGCATAGACTGGGGTTTAAGCTTCTATCACTCCAGCAACCCATCATCTACTTACTACTCCCCAATGCCTTCCTCTAGGCCCAAGTATGGTGAAGTGTTATGTAGTCGACATTCACATAACACCACTAGAGGAAAAACAACATACAACATATCAAAATACCGAACGGATATCAAATTCACATGACTATTATTAACATGACTTATCCCATGTCCTCAGGAACAAAAGTAACTACTCACAAAGCATAATCATAATCATGATCAGAGGTGTAATGAATAGCATCAAGGATCTGAACATAAACTCTTCCACCAAGTAATCCAACTAGCATCAACTATGAAGAGTAATCAACACTACTAGTAACCTTACAAGTACCAATCGGAGTCGTGAGACGGAGATTGGTTACAAGAGATGAACTAGGGATTGGAGAGGAGATGGTGCTGATGAAGATGTTGATGAAGATGCCTCCCTTCCGACGAGAGGAGTGTTGGTGATGATGATGGCGACGATTTCCCACTCCGGGAGGGAAGTTTCCCCGGCAGGATCGTCCTGCCGGAGCTCTAGATTGGATCTGCTCAAGTTCCGCCTCGTGGTGGCAGTGAAACCACGAAAAAGCTCCCGATTGATTTTTTCTGGAACGAAACCCTTCATATAGCAAAAGAGGGGGCTAGTGGGCCGTCAGGGAGCCCACAAGCTTGCCCTCCGCCACCAAGGGGTGGCGGTGGCAGGGCTTGTGGCGCCCTGGTAGCCCCCCTGCGGTACTTCTTTCGCCCAGTATTTTTTATATAATCCCAAAAAATTCCACGTAACTTTTCAGGGCATTTGGAGATGTGCAGAATAGTGGACTAAGATTTGCTCCTTTTCCAGTCCAGAATTCCAGCTGCCTGAATTCTCCCTCTTCAAATAAACCTTGCAAAATAAGAGAGAAAAGGCATGAATATGGTACCACAAAGTAATATAACAGCCCATCAAACAATAAATATCAACATGAAAGCATGATGCAAAATGGACGTATCAGAGCCAAAGTCGCGGGACAACGAGGACGTCGTCGACTCCATCCTCCTCGGCTCTAGGAGCTGCCACGGCGGTGGGAGAAGGACGGCGGAGGAGGTGATATGTCTCAAACGTATCAACTTTTCCAAACACTTTTGCTATTGTTTTGGCCTCACTCTTGCATGATTTGAATGAACTAATCCGGACTGACGTTGTTTTCAGCAGAGCTGCCTATATGGTTTTCTTGTGTGCAGGAAAATGAATATTTAGACGTCTCGGAAAATTACCATAAAAAATAGAGAAAATCAACACACCGGGAGGAACCTTGGGCGAGAAGATGGGCTAGAGGGGAGCCATAGGGCCCCCAAGCGACCTGTGGGTGCGGCGTGCCCCTGGCCGCGCCGGGAGGCCACCTGAGTGGGGTCCACCCTGTGGTGCCCTACTTTGGCTCCTATTTTTACCCGTGACGTAGAAATCGGAGAACAGAAGTCATTTTGCAAGTTCTCGGCGCGGAGCCGCCGCCACCCTCAGTTCTTCTTCGGGAGAGCTAATCCGGAGGCTGCTTTGGCCTCCGGAGAGGGGAAATCGTCGCCATCGTCATCACCATCACCACTCCATCATCCTCCCATGGATTCTCCCATCATGTGTGAGTAATTCTGTGCTGTAGGTGAAGGGGATGGGAGAGATTGGATGAGTTAGATCATGTAATAGTTCATCGGATTGTTGGGGGCATGTTGCCTATCATCTACTATGGTGTTTATCATCTTTGCTACTACTTGTTACTCTTAATGCTTGTCACTTTGGGCCCGAGTGCCATGATTTCAGATATGAATATCTTATGTTTTCATGAATATATTTGTGTCCTAGATCCTATCTATGAGTAGTATGCACCTATTATAGTCCAGAACCGGCGATCCCAATGGTGACAGCTTGGGACACCAAAGGGGATAGACTATAGTTTGAGGATTCCATGTATCCATTGATTGTTAATGCTTTGTTCCGGTGCTCTTTGATAGGAGCACCTTAATCTCCATAGGTTCCTTTTGGCCCCGTTGATAGCGGGATGGTAGGACAAAAGATGTCGTGCAAGTTCTTATTGCAAGCATGCACGACTACCTTGGGATACATGCCTAATGTTTGATATATGCCTAGATGATCATTACTTTCATATGTGCCTTGCCCCAAGTGAAATACATGATATCTCTCATCCATGACCAACCATCCATCTCCTTAGCCTATAGTGTTTTAATATTGCTAGTCACAAGTTGCTTTACTTTCGCTGTTTTACTTTTGTTGCTTTGCCACTATTATCACCGTTGCTACTAATATTTCGTGATCAAGCAAGTACCTTTCAGGTGCGGTTGAATTGACAACTCAACTGTTAAAGCTTATACATATTCTTTGGCTCCCCTTGTGTCGAATTAATAAATTGGGTTATCTTACCCGCGAAAACTGTTGCGATCCCCTACACTTGTGGGTTATCAGGGGGTACTTGTACGTGGGTGTATTGCCGTCCTCGATGTTCTCGAGGACGACCTCCAGGGTGCAGCTGGGGACGGTCCACCATTGGCGCCGCCCCTCGGAGTTGTGTCGGTCGCGGGGCTCGACCCCGTTGGTGGCGGCGAGCTGGTCGGCGTGACGGCGGCCGAAGAACGCCATCGAGAGCGCGTCGCTGTCGGGAGCGTACAACGGGAGATTACGCGAGTTCTCCGGCAGCCGGACTTCATGCACGCAATCTTCGCCCGCCACTCAGCTCCGGTGGGCGGTGGCGGCACCGGGACGCCGTCGGCTCTGAGCCTCCAAGACCTCGGCGCCCGCATGTCCGGCGGTGCCGGGTACTCCGGCTCGTAGAGGAGGCGAGCCTCATCCTCGCGGAGGTGCCGGTGGCCGAAGCCATTGGCAGCAGCTCCATCGCCGGGGTAGCGTGCGACCATTAGGGAGAAGAAGGAGAGAAGGCACCGGTGGTGAAGAAGAGAAGAGAGCATCGGCGGGGAGAAGCGTGTGGCCACCGACGGGGGGTGGGTTGATACGTCTCGAGCGTATCTATAATTTTTGCTGGTTACATGCTATTATCTTGTCAAACTTTGGATGTTTTGCATGCCTTTTATATATTTTTTGGGACTAACTTATTAACTCAGTGCCAAGTGCCAGTTCCTGTTTTTTCCATGTTTTTGACCCCTTTCAGAGGAGATTTTGAAACGGAGTCCAAACGGAATAAAATCCCCGAAAAGATTTTTTCCGTAACAGAAGAAGATCAGGAGACTTGAGAGCCAAGGCAGGGGGTCCCCAGGGGCCCCACAAGCCCTCACCCCGTGGCTAGGCGGAGGCCGCGTCCCACATGCTTGTGGCCCCCTGGACCCCCTTTACCCTAGGGTTTGCGCCTATATATCCCCAAAAATTCCACAAAAAATCAGGAGATCATCGAAAGTACTTTTCCGCCGCCGCAAGCTTCTGTCTCCGCAAGATCCCATCCGGGGCACGTTCTGGTGCCCTGCCGGAGGGGGGATTTGTATACGGAGGGCTTCTTCATTAACACCATGATCTCTCCGATGATGCGTGAGTAGTTCACCATAGACCTACGGGGCCATAGCTAGTAACTAGATGGCTTCTTCTCTCTCTTGGATCCTCAATACAAAGTTCTCCATGATCTTCATGGAGATCTATCCGATGTAATCTTCTTTTGCGGTGTGTTTGTCGAGATCCGATGAATTATGGATTTATGATCAGATTATCTATGAATCTTATTTGAGTTTATTCTGATCTCTCTTATGCATGATTTCATATCCTTGTAATTCTCTTCGAGTTGTGGGTTTTGTTTGGCCAACTAGATCTATGATTCTTGCAATGGGAGAAGTGCTTGGTTTTGGGTTCATACCGTGCGGTGACCTCACCCAGTGACAGAAGGGGTAGCGAGGCACGCATCGTGTTGTTGCCATCAAGGGTAAAAAGATGGGGTTTTCATCATTGGTTTGAGATTATCCACCTACATCATGTCATCTTGCTTAAGGCGTTACTCTGTTCGTCATGAACTCAATACACTAGATGCATGCTCGATAGCGGTCGATATGTGGAGTAATAGTAGTAGATGCATAAAGTATCGGTCTACTTGTCTCGGACGTGATGCCTATATGTATGTACTTGCGCGGTTCTATCAATTGCTCGACAGTAATTTGTTCACCCACCGTAATACTTGCTATTTTGAGAGAAGCCTCTAGTGAACACTATGGCCCCCAGGGTCTACTCCACACCATATTTTCAGCCTTACACTTTTTACTTCGTTGCACTTTCCGCCTTCAGATCTCACTTTGCAGACAATCTTGAAGGGATTGACAACCCCTTTATAACGTTGGATGCAAGCTCTTTTGTGTTTGCGCAGGTACTCTGGACTTGACGAGATTCTCCTACTGGATTGATACCTTGGTTCTCAAACTGAGGGAAATACTTACTGCTCCTGTGCTGCATCACCCTTTCCTCTTCAAGGGAAAAACCAACGCAAGCTCAAGAGACGACAGAAGGATCTCTGGCACCACTGCCGGTGAAGGACTTTTGTTGACGTAGCATGGGTTGCCTTACATAGCTCCGAGCGGGCGGGCACGCGGAGCGGTGGTGTGTGTGAACGCGTGGTACCGATGGGATGTGCGTTGCTGGGACACGCGTTGCCGTGCCTTCACTGCATCACCCTTGAATCAATGAAAGGCTGACCGACGACGCAGCCTTCGCATCGATCCCCGCGGGACACGAGGCGATGAGGACGACGACCACGCGGGCTGACGTTGACTCGGCGTGTAACGACCAAGATGCGGTCCTTTCCGATCTGGGGGTCGAGGCCCCGAATTGGAAAGGAGCGCATCTAAGCGTCTCCCAAACGGGTAACACAACACATACATAATAATAAAGATAGACAATCCGGGATTCAATTGCCTTCTCATAAATATCTCAGAGTACATCACACATACAACCAAGGTAGTTCCGCTACGGACTACAAAACATAGAAATGCTATGCTACCCTGCCTGCAGGCCCACGATCACGACCACGCCTCAATCTTTTGGATAGTTCACGTAAAGGCGGTCTGTCTCCTCGTCGTACTGCCACGCCAGCTGAGTGCCGTCGGGATCATCTGTCTCTGGGGTACCTGTACCTGTTGGGATTTTGGAGGAATACGTGAGCCACGGGGACTCAACAATCTAAGACCTTGGTGCCAGAACTAGTCAAGTTATTAGGTAGGATAAGGTGAAGTATTTAAGGTCGCAACATCCTAAGCTTGATTCAGTGGCTAACTTACGTAAAGCTTTTATGAAGGTGGTCTATTCTAGCGGACGTGATTACTTGATCACTAAGTGATCCTGAACACCTACCTACGGCATTCATAACCCCATCGTGTTCCCGATCGAAGAGAGATCTTCGAGGGGACAGTCACGGTTACGCACGCAGTTGGCAATTTTATTAGCTTTTGTTTAAATTTTCTAATACCAGATGTTAACAAAATATTCCAAGTTGCCACATAACCGCGGGCACGGCTTTCCGAAAGATTAAACCCTGCAGGGGTGCTCCAACTAGTCCATCATAAACGTACACAGGCCGCAAAGTAATCCTCTATCATGAATCTCGTGATCTCGTCGGATTCCTTAGAGGAAAACCTCAACTCTGGGGGAAACCAAAGCTTCACTGGGATTCCTATACGCAAGATATATCGCTAAGGTAAAGCAAGACTAGCAGGACCTCCCGACGTGTCGACGGCCTCGATAAGAGCCGCGTATCTCAGTCTCAGGACACGACGGATGGAAAAGCCTACAGGAGCCAAACCTCAAGTTTCCCTATGGTGGCCCCCGCAGTTTGTCCATGTTGGACCAACACTCATGAGGAGCACTGGCCCGGGTTGTTGATTAAATTCCTCGGGGTAGCTACTCCCTATGCAGATTATTATTAAGTGATTATCAAATTAACACCAATGTTGGGTCCTGCCGGACAAGCCTTAGCACTACGCGATTTATCAAGGGGGTCCCCATAACAACCCCGAACGTGTTTGGAGCGATCGTTATGGAATCAAACACCGGTAATCGGTAACTAAGGCGGCAATAACGGAACAAAGCACCCGGCAAAAGGCTAGGCCTTCCGTCATTTACCAAGTATATAGGTGCATTAATTAAGTAACATAATTTAAGATAATGATATCAAGCTCATGTTATCACATGAGTCAAAGCACCTGCATCTAGCAACGCTAACATTAGTAGCTGAGCAAAGCCTACTTAGCAATTCAAGTTTTGCTAGGAAGGGATCAGTGTATGGGTTCATGGCATATCAAGAGGCAATTTAATTTTAGTGGTAGGCAGCGAGCAATATGACATGGAAACGCAAACTAGCATAACAAGTCTAGAGATGGAATCAAGGTCATATCATCTTGCCTGTGATATCCTCAGCTTGGAATGGTTCTTGTTCGTCATGCACGTACTCTCCCGAATCCACATACTCGTTCTCCGATCCCGGTGCTACCCAACATAAGAATAACATCCAATGAACAACAGCACCTCAAGATGCAAAAAGCACATGATGCATGAGATAAAAATGAGCATGCATCACTATTTCTATCACTAGCACAAGCAAAATAAACTACTACAAGTTTCTGGAAAGAACTGTACCCTAAGCTATTTTGACATGCATGAGAATGACATGATCAGATGCGTCTCGTGAAAACGATGCAAAACCATATAAAGAACATTACAATCGGAGCTACGGATCAACGGGAATCAACGAAACAAGATATGAAGCCCTACGTGTAAAAATCAACACCACACACTCAAATGGCACAAATCTGGTATTCCCAGGTTGCCAAGACATATAACAACCCAACATGAATGGATTGGAGCAAGTAAGAACACCACAACATCAACTAAGCACCCACAATCATCAAAATGACAATACTACACAATCTGCCATAATCTGCATCTTAACTCTTGCTGAGCTACATGCAACATAGCTACAACCCTCCAAATATGACAAATAATATATGTGGCTGTAGCCAACCAAGAATACTACAAGCACAAGCAATAATCACACCAAAAGGAGTTAAGCACAGGAAGACACAAGGCTACAAACTTTCCCAAAACCACCAGATCTCAGGGACTTGGTGAAAATTCCTGCACCTCACTTTCTGTCTTAGTTCTGAAGCTTTTTGATAGCAGCCAAAACATAACCTACAGGATTCCAAATGGGATGAAATTTGACAGGGAGCTTCACAAACATATCAGGTCCAAATTCCTAGCACTGAACTAAGGCTAGATCACAACACAATGACCAACACAACCTCATCTACAGGAGAAGAAAATGTTTCCAGATTCTCAGACTTAGTGAAATTCCAGATTTCACTAAGCTGGAATTTTCAGCCACATACCCACTTTGGATGGGCACCACTTGCACACATGGATTCCAAATGATGAATTGAAACCCACATGTGGTAGAGGGGGTCACCCTCTACTACCACAACCAAGAATCAACTACAAGAGCACATCACCTTGCATGGAACCTAGCTCTAAACTTAGAAGAAAGTGCAAATAAGACTTTCCAGAAAAATGCTCCAATGGCAAATCTAAGTTCACCAATGTATTCCTTGGGAAAATCTAACACAAAATCATATATAATATGTGGGCACTTACTTGGAACAAGTGACCACAAATTAAGGAAGATGAAACTACCCCAAATCATGACTAGGGAATAGTGCATCATTTCATGTAGTTTCACTATATCAACTACTACATGGTTGAGCTCATGTGCACAATGACAAAGTGACATGGGGGTTTGAACCCCATGTTTGTGTCATGCACATCAACTTCACACCCCCTTCTACCAAGCTACCCATACATACAAATCACCAAGCCCTCTCACATATGGACATGTGAAGGTGCACAAGTGTTGCAGGGTGGGGCTGTTTTCACCACATGCATATCATCAACTCATATGCATGTCATCTAGTAGAAACTCACACCACCTACACATGCTAGCAACACAAAGAAAGCTAACACATGCATATGGCAATCACACACACATGCATACCTACACTAGCAACACCTCATGTGTGTGCAACAGACACACACACATGCACATCACCTACTGCCACCTCTTACTAGGCACACAAGCATAAACACAAGCCACCTACATAAGATCATCTACTAGGAAACATCACCATACACACACATCCATGTGGGACTAACCTCATGTGTATGCACACACACACACATGCACCTCTCACAAGCACCCAAACATACACCACATCATCATCCACTACTATACAACACAAGCAAGGAGATAAAAACCAATCTCAACTAAAGTGATAATCACAAGACTATAAGCACATGCATCCACTACTCTACTAAGTGCATATTCACACACACAAGAGCATCACCACTTATTCACAAGCCACCAACAATTGCACATACTTGCAGATTATGAGAGGAGGTAGCACAAACATAAATGTGCAACAAAATGGCTACCTCACTACAAAGAACAAGGCTGCAAAAATAGTGAAACAGAGAACAAGGGGCAGAAAAAAATAAAAGGGAGGTACTGGGGGTCAAACCCCAGACCTGCTGCTCGAGCACACACACACACACAAGGCAGCCACCACTCTGCTACGGTCACTTATCTGACCAGAGAGGGGGTTCTCTCCAGGTATGGTTGATCTGCCTGCTACTGTGTCGAAGAACAAAAATACACGAGAAAGAAAAAGGGTTGCCGAGGGGAGGGATCGAACCCACGCCCTCACCACTGGCACACCACACCACATACCACTGGGCTACGCTACGAAGTCTGAACTATATCGCGCAAAGAATCAACAGAAGGGGTCCTCTCTGCTGAACTGCTACCGGCGGCAGACCGGAACAGGGGAGGGCTCTCGCCGGCGACATAGCCCAAATCGAGCAACGACTCGTGGAGGGGAGGGAGCCCGCACACACAGGAACTCATTTCCTTCGCTAACTATGCCCGAGACCAACTACGGTGGCCTAGCTATGGTGCACGGCGGCGCCAGCGACAGAGACGAAGTACGTCAACGATCTGCTGCTCCTACACGACGAGCTACTGCAGGGAAGGGGGCAGGAGACGGATCTGCTCACCCTAGGGTAGGAGAACTCGGCCGCGACGGAGAGGAAGCAGGGGAAGAAGAGGCGGTCGTCGTTCTGGTCTGCTCGTCGGGGATGGTTGTCGCCGTCGTGGAGAAGAGGAAGCAGGGGAGTTCGCGTCGATCTAGCCGCGGGGATGGATTCGTGGATGACCCCGCATGCTCGCCGAGTCGTCGGGGAGGGAGAAGAAGCTCGTACGCGGTGGCGAGGAGGACCTCAATCCACGGCCATGGCGGAGGAGCTCTACCTTACCTGACGCGGATCTTCAGAGAGCAAGGTGGAGAGGGGAAAGGAGGTGGCGGCGCGAGAGAGGGAAACCCTACTGCACGGACACCAAGGGGGGTCGCCTTTATGAAGGGAAGGAGCGAGGAACGTTCCTCGACGTCCGTGACGTCGTCAAATCGCCGCTGCTCTGAACCTGCTGGAGTGGAGCACTGACGGCAGAAGGGGGGGAACGAGCACGCCGTCTACAGGGGCGCCACGCGCGAGAGAGGGGTGCTGGGCCTGCTAGTGGGAGGAGGCCCACTAGTTGGCGCCAGATAGGAGAGGAGAAAAACCTGAGGTTTTTTTTCTAATTAAAACAAACAGGGAAAAGGAGGTAAATCACAAACAAATCTGTTGGGGTTAAAAACAAAACAAAAAAGCCCCTGGTCATAAGAAATTATGACCTAAATGAATAAAATAGAAAAGAAATATCTGGAGCAATTAAATATTTACAAAACAGAACTTGTTGGGTCTGTTTTGTGAATAGTTGCACCCTTAAAACCAAGTTACAAAACAGCAAAAACACATCTTGACATCCACCACAAAATATACTAAATCATGGGCATTTTTGAATCAAGGTTGGGACAAGTGAATATTGGCTTGAGATATAAAAGAGAGAGAGAGAGGTTTGCAAATATGACAAGCCTACTTCATTTAGAACTAGTCACACACATGAAAAGATAGATCACCCCAACATATACACAACATCACAAAGTAGCTAACCACAAGATCACCACATCCCAAGAAATGCTAAGATCATATAACCCCACACAAGACAAGGCAAACAATGATATGCTATCCATGCATGCATGGGAAGGAAGGAAAAAAAATACAAGGGACATCACAAGACTCATGGCACAATTGATATCATCATAACTCTGACAAGGTGGACCCACTTGCATTAGGTTCCAAATAGGAAAGGTTTACATCTGGGGCACTACACGACGGGCCCACCATTTTTTCGCGCCAAAACATTTTCCGCCGGCGCCCCCGGGCAACCCTCAGCGCGCTGGGTTTGGCCTGGGACCGCCGAAGCCAATTTTGATCCGAGGCGACGAAAAACGACCTCTTGGGGACGTGACTGGGTTGATTTCACACCGTCGGTGTTAAAAAAGTCGCCCGGAAAGGCATGTTGAGGGGGGGGGGAGCTAGTGGAGATGCTCTAAGAGACCACCGTGCGTAAATGGGTAAGGACAATCTAGTGAATAGTTCTTTCAAATCCTAGACTTGTACTTATTTACTATTTTACGCTTTATATGGACCCTATATGATTTTAAAAGAGATTTTATAGTATTTGTATCCTAAAGAATCTTTTGTAGATCATATCAAATTTATACTAAATCAATTTCTACATCCCCATTTTCATGCCATTTGAACATAAGCTCAAATCTCATTTCATTTTTCCACTGACAAATCCAGTACACATCTGCGCTATCTCTCCTCAATCCTTAAGAACTTTCGTCACGAAAGACAGATACTACGAAATTCTTGAGTTTCAAAATCCTATATGATTTCATGACACATTTTTTGATATATACTATCAAGCATGTGTTTTTCTCTTCTCTAATTACCTATATAGTTTTCAAACTTCTGCAAAAGTCCCACCAATAGAACGTCTAAATAAAAGCGGACCTAAGAGCATTTAGAGCCGTAACTTGCAAATCCGACCCCTCAAACGTTCACGGACGCGCCCGGTCACTGACCGGACGTGTTCGTTTTAAGCCCCTACCTTTTCATCTGTGCAAGTGCATCTTTCATATTTTTCTTTTATGTCCAGTGATTGATGGAAAAGAAAAGAAAAAGAAAATAAATAAAGAAAGAAAGAGAAAAAAAGGCCTAGAATGAGATCGCGTCCTATGTGATGGATTGACGGGCGTGTCTGAGCGCGTCCACGAACGTTTATATTATCTTCATATTAAGATGAATATAAAAAATGCCGGTCTATTCAGACGTTTGAAATGAATATACGAGGAATTCGATTGGACTTTTTTTTATGACCGGTCACTATAGATGTTTGAAACGGGTTTAAAAGACCGATTGTATGCTCTGAAACACCGTGCAGGACGCCACGGTGCCACGAGGCAGGCAGGCAGGCATCCTACGGACCGAGCCAGGGTTTTACGGCCTCCACCGGTCTCTCCACCCAACGAACACATCAAACCCCCAAATCCCCCTCCCCCTCCCCCTCCCATCCCCACCGCCAATGGCGACGCCGCCGGAGCCATCGCCGTCGCCGGTCAGGCTTCGGCTCGTGTTCGACAAGACCCGCCTTCTCCGGCGGGCGCAGAGGGACCTCCGGCGCTGCTGGGTCCTCCTCCGGCCCGAGCTAGCCACCGTCGCCGACCTCTCCGCCCACGTCGCCACCCGCTTCCGCCTTCACCGCTCCTGCCCCGGCGGCGTCGTATTGACGGTGGGTCCCTCCCCCCCCCCCCCCTCTCCTCTACCTTTCTACATTTGTGTGGCACACGGGGCTTTCAATCGGAGACTCCCCATACACGAATGCCCGAGGGTTTCTGGGCAGTTCTTAGATCCTTGTGGATTTCCCCCATCTATTTTTGTCGATCCTTAGATTCTGTACTAGGAATTAATGGGTTGCCTCTCCGTACAGATGGATGGATTTGCCTTGCCACCTTTCGAGTCGACTTGTATCTTCAGGGACAAGGATATCATAAGGTATTTGGTGGAGAACTGATATTTTTTTCCGGTTTAATTCAGTGTGGCATCGTGGTGCGCATGAACGTGCTGATGTCACATTGTGGCGTTTGGATCTCTGGGTTCCCTTTTTGGTGGAATCGATGGGTTGTGTGCTTGTGGCTATGCAGAGCACCCATGTCAGATTCACGGGCGCGCATGCTATGATTCGTTCTAGTGTGTACCTGCCATTTTCTTCTGGAAAAAGTATACCCCGACCGATCATCATCCCGAGTCAAATCTCATAAGCCCATGATTGAGTGGGCTGTGAACATATGAGACATATGCATGTCAGTTCTCCCCATATAGCTGTTGTTTCAGATGTTCGGCATGATTGTATAAGTAAATTATGTTTCCTTTGAAAAGCTAGAGTTTCACATGAATGATGGCATTGCATAGGAACACTCTCCTGTGTTTTTGGATGTAGTATCTCGGTCTTCCACTGGCATGTTGAGTTGTATATACTTATGTGGGCATGATCAGGAAATTTATGGTGAACAATTTCCGTGTACCTTTACCTGGCTAGAAAAAAAACTTTTCCATTTAGTATTCCCGTTTCAGTACAACCATGTGCGTAACTTTATGTGGAAATGATGTTATTTACAACAATGCTACCCTCCCATCTCCTTGGATTGCAGGGTTAAACAGAAAACATGCAATAGAATGGTACACCATGACGATGTACATTGTATTGAAGATCCCGAGAAAGTAGAAATGCGTCCGCTTCCAACTGATGATAAAATCCTTGCAATTGAGTATCAAATTGACGGTGGTAAGCACCAAGAAGAAGAGGTGCATTGTGATCATCAGCCTGAAGAAAATGTAACATCCAACCACAATCTAGAAAATGGGCATACAAGTTCGAAGAGGAAACGGAAAGATGAAGATGCAAGAATACCTGAGAGCTCAAGGTATCCTCTTTGTTTGTTATTATGCTTTTTTCTTTCCGTTTGGCAACTAAGGATTATCACCCAATCTGTACTTCATAACGGAAAATGGCTATCTAAACGCACCCCTCCCCCCATTTAGATCACATCTGGTTTCTAGTTCCATTCAGTGTTCAAGAAAGTATTTTTAAGCGACGCTTAAGCGCTGAGCGATGGCAAAGCGGTTCGCTTTTGCCCTAAGCGGTAGATTAAGCGTTTTTTTTAAGTTTGGCCAGAATTTGACTGTTTTTGAACTACTTATGCTTGTCTGCTTGTGCAATAATGGCAATATCCCATTTATCTTATTATTAGGCTCTGTTTGGGAACTATTTCCTTCATATGCTGGCAAAATTATGGCCACATGATCTCTATTAGGCTATGAATTTTTGAACTGAACTGCATTTTAGGTGTTATTTTGCTTGCCCTGTGAATTTAATGTGTACTTTCTATGGTGTGAACTGTATTTTAGATGTCTATTCAATTACACATGTGCCATGTTTCCTATTTTCCTGTGTATATTATTCAAAATCTATCAAATTCTAGCCAATTTCAAAAAACGCTTAAGTGCGGTTAAGCTGTGCTTAAGCGTCCATTGCTCTAAGCTGTGGCCTTCCGCTTCGCTTACGCTTTCCGCTTTTTTGAACATTGGTTCCATTAACAATGGGCTACCTTTTCCACCTGAGTATATGTTTGCTTCTCCTATCTGTGTTGCGTTCAGTTCTGTTCAAGTGATTCTGCTACCTATCTGGTGATGCAGGAGAAAGAAACTGAAGAAGGTAAAAGACATCGGGTGCAGCAAGGTAGATAACATCTGCCAAGATCAGGGGTGTCATGGTTCCAAAGAGTCGAAGCCGTCCATTATTGGTATTGAAGAAAAGAAGGCTGCGATTCAAACTGAATGTACTGTTGACTTGGATGGAAAGCAAAAAACTGCCAGGTACTATATCAAGTTTCTTCTTTCCACCCTATCTGATAAACAAGTTCTCCAAGGATCATAAACAACAAAGTACCAATCCAAGCAATAAAATCACGACCAGTAAATGGTGGTAAGTCGGTATAAATTACATGATTATAGCATATCGGGTATACCACCCCAAGATACTTTGGATCTGACTCTTAAGAGACTAACAGCTCTGCAGATTCACATACTCCGTCCTTCTGATTTGTAAGTCACTCCAAAATCCCAGGAACCAAGGAGGATCTAATTAAGTACTCCCTCCGTCCTGAATTACTTCTTGGATTTGTCTATATACGGATGTATCTATACACGCTTAGTGTTAGATACATCCATATCTAGAAAAATCTAAGACAAGTAATTTAGGACGGAGGTAATAGTAGATAACATATTAATGCTACATGCATGGTCACCTCCTTCATGCATTGGTTGATACCGCATTGAGGAACAAAATTTGACATAATTTAATGTAGCCTTAGCTAATGTTTACCAATTCCCAAAGCAATGAGCCTTACAAACTGTAGAACCGAAATTTTTGAGATGAGACTAACAAACAAGAAGAAAGGGATCAGACAATTTGACTATAGACTTATTGTCATTATGGTTTTAGTGAACATGCCAACTTCAGCAATATGTTGTGTTCTTATAACAGATGCAATATTAACAACACTATTGCCACTTTAAGAAACATATTAAGTTATCGGAATACTACTGTCACATTGGACACAAAAAATTGCATGTGCCTTTTTATGTTTCTATTTACTATCTGAACATAACACTATTTGAACAGTTTGAGTTTACATTTCATGAGTAGAAATATTGCTATGATATTGTAATTATTTTGAGCTTTTGCAGTATGAAATAGTACTGTAACGCAATAGATGGTTCAAAAATGTCTTTCCTTGCAAGGATAACTTCCATGTGCTTCAGATTATTAGCTACGAAGAAAACGATCAGCTAAGGAAGATCAGAAAAATAAGTATAATTATTAAGTATAAGATGTCCAAAATATAGTTATTCTGGAATAATGCTTCTTCACAATCATTAACTATATTTCATCTTTTGGCTTTTTTATAGTCTTCATGGTGAGTTTGTCTATGGTGTTTCAAGTAAGAATGTACTAATAATTAATAAGAAGCAGATAAATTAGAGATATCGAAAGCATTTCTCAAGAAAAATGAAGGACATTATTTCTATGCTGCAAATCTATATTTTTACATACATCAATGGTAAAAATGCAAAAAATGTTGCTGCATTTGCCATTTGGTGACACAAGAAGGAACACAGTAAAATACATAGTAGCCGATGAGGGACAGTAAAGAAAGTCTCAAGTCAAATCCATTTTGGTTTCTTCTACATACTTGTATTCCATTCTAGATAACTTGGTCCTTAAGTCATGTGTTGTTGTATTTGTTTTCTTAACTTTTGAGTAATATTTTCTACAATATTTTAGCTATGAGTAGAAATTGAGATGTGAAGGCTTCACAACACCTGTAAATAGAGGTCATTGCCTCTAGTTTGTAACCTAGACTATGTGCGCACTACTCTTAATAGAACTTGGTTATCCTTACTCTTCGACTAAATCTTGTGCTCTAGAAGTTTTGGATTGAACTCTTGCTGCCATATCGGCCTATCTTCGCCTCTATAGCTATATCTAGTGCTGCACGTTAGAGTAGTTCCTTCAACACTTGTGCTGTACTCTTTTTAGCAGCAAGGTGGAGTTAGCTCCTCCATAACCTTGTACTACTTCAGCAGCTTGGTAAACAAGACGCCGAAAACCTGTTGAAATTATATATGAAATGTTGAATTACGTCTCTTAGTAATATTTTTCGCATGCAATAGAAATGACCTGCAAGTTATATTAAATCAATCAGTAAATGTCCAAACGGTATAGAGTATAGGTTAGTGTTTCAGTGTAGCTTTTCTTTTGTGTATTAAAACAGTACAGACTTTTTCAGTTGTCCCTTATGTGCATGTCATCTAGAGATATTAATCACATGTCATTATATTTGCATAAACTGCGAGAACCCTTTTGAACATGACATTTTCTAATGATTCAACATTTATCTCTGTTATTTTGAAGACTGTTTTTGCCTTTTTGTAATGGCAGTTATCTTTTTTTTTTCCTAGTTATATATGTACAACAGAATGTGAGCATTAATACCAAGTACATCCTAGTTCATTTTTAATAGTTGGGGTGTACATCATTGTTTTTGAGGCGGTAAGGCAAGGCGCTGGGGGGGGGGGGGGGAGGGCTCACTGCCTAAGCGCTAAGGCATAAGGCAAGGCGACGCCTTAGAGAGTTTTAAGAAGTAGAATATAGCAGAATTTGGTAGGCAACTAGGCATACATACCTTGCAATTGCTGCTGTTTGTAGAACCCATATAGCATCCATGCTGCTTGCTTGCTGTCCTGGAGAGGAGGGAGAAGCTGCAGGAGAGGAGGGGGAGGAGGAACTGCCGGAGAGGAGGGGGGAAGCTGCCGGAGAGGAGGGGGAGAAGCTGCTGTAGAGGTGGGGGAGAAGCTCAGATCCAGCCTGAGGTAGGGGTGGGGGGAAACTGAAACTGGTTACAACTCTCTCTCTTCCCTGCTAGTAACTATTGGCGCCAAAACAGACTTTCTCGCCCTTTCTTCCCTCCCAGATCTCTGTTTCCGCCTGAACCTCCCAGCCCTGTCTAAGGCGTCTTCATTTGCCTAAGACAGGCAGAGTGGCACCTAGACGGCCGCCTTGGACGCCTTAGACACACAGGTAAGGCAAGGCCGACGCCTTGGCTCCTTGGGGCGCCCTGATGCCTAGGCGATGCCTTAGGGACGCCTTAAAAATGCTGTACATATATTAACAGTAATTCTGGTAAAGAAATAGGTATTACCATGATACACTAATAAGACTTATGGACTCCCTTGCAGTCTTTTCATATTGTTCACACTGGAGTATCTTAGAATTAGTGTCATTCTTTGTTCTGTTAGATCTTTGCGAAAAATTAATGTGGATCATTTTCAGGTGCAATCAGACTGAGTTGAGTTGTGAAACTGAGATGGCCGGGCAGACAACTCAAATTCCTAAAACGGTTTGTGTAATCTGCACTTCTGCTTTTAGAGAAATCCAGTGGTTGACTCTATGTCTGTTAGTTTGTTTGGGTCAGTTGCTGTAAATACTTTCCTCATCAACTTTGATGTTTCTTATAGTTGTTGGTAAACATTATCATGCATCTATAGTATCTTATGAGACCTAAAGTTCTCAAAGCTGTTCTAAAGATACCACAATGCTTTCACTTAACAATTCTGTAAGTATCATTGTTCGTAAATCATAATATTATGGCCAGATTTTTAGTGCCAAAATAATAAGAATCTTATGACCAGGTTTGGCATTGCATTGCCAAATGTAGTAATAGAAAGTTCCCGTTCTTGGCTAAAACAGACCTCATTCCAATATATTCTACTGCATTTTTCAGTTATAAAATAAATATGTACAGCAGATGCTACTTGTAAGATAAGATATTTAAATTGCCTAGAGATTTAGATGGAGTTGTATTTCCTTCTCTTAATTTGATTTAATCTTTCGGCTTTGATAAGACCATAGATAGGACCGAATCATGCTCCTTTAGCTCCTCTTTTATATGCTAATAACGGGCATACCAAAATTTTGAAACAGAAGCTATGATGTAACAGTTTTTCTGCTTCTGCATTTTGGTTAATTAGCACATGCGTTTTTGTCTTTGTTTTGTCCTGTCAGAGTCGAAGTGCTCGTCGTAAGAAAATCAAAAGGCAACTTAGGAAGCAAGAGAAAGAAAAGCTGAAAGAGGTATTTTGTTAACGATTTTTGTGTTCTCTTTTGGCTTCACATGTTATCTTTTATATCCTTACTAGGGCATGTTGGGTAGGAATTCTGATAACACTGCAGTTTTGTGAACCACTGCCACTGACAAGCTTTGTTGAGTCAGTGGCAGCCGAAGAGATAGGATGTTTAGATAAACTCACTAGCCACATCCAAATGTGGACCTTTTCAAATCAAGCCATGCGCTTTCCTTAAATTGCACCTTTTCCCAAGCCTCTCAAGAAGACTGTCGATGGGTTGATATTAGAGTCTAACAAGAGTCTGAAACTGTAGATTGGTAAGGTGTTCGTTATCTATGAATCCGTAGTAGGATTCATTATTGATATTACAGTTTTTCTACTTTACAAGCATTCTGTAACTCATGTTACGTCCGAATGCTTCATTCATCCTCTGAACCCCCGATCTCCGGTGATGGCTTCTCTCCCCTCTCATCCCCACTTTATCATCCAGATACCAGTCTCTCCCGGACACAGTTTGCTCGCCCATCCAGCTCCTCTCTTCCGTGCAAGGTCCACCTTCTCCCTGTGGCGCTGCTCTTCGAGATCATCCTCTCTCACCTGTCCTGACCCTAAATCGCGCCATGCAGCTGAGCCACGGAGACCGCACCCACGAGGGCGGCTGGTGGCAGCCGAGAGGAAGGCAACAAGAGGAATCGTGGCAGTCATGGCGGCGGTGAAATGGGCCTCAGTGGGGCAGACTCCTGGTGCTGCAGCAGAGGCGGTAGGAGGAATAGTGTTGGTTGTTGGTTGCAAAACAACTGGGTCTGTTCTGAACTTGCACGTGGGGCTGAAAGAGAACCTTCATGTATTTCAATTGGTACCCTACTCCAGCGGCTCTAGATCTCTCATGAGTCGTACCTGATATGGTCTGGTATCTATAGTACGCACAAAGCATAAATGGTGTTAGCCAAACTTATTAATCCGTAATGTATATTTGTAGAATGTGGACTGCCAGAAATCACCCACGGCCGCTGACTGTCCATCCTCAAGCAATCACGATGATCTTCCTTGCCCGTCAAGCAATGAGAATGGCCCTCACTTGCCATTTTCAAGACATGAAGCAGAGGAGGAAGAATCTGATACATCAGAAGATATTGTTCCAGTTGTGGTTCGTCCTGGTCACATTCGCTTTGAGCCAGCAGGTATTCCTGAACCCTTCAAGAGCTAATCGCCGCCAATACGACTTTCTGCATTGCAACAGTTGATTTATTGATTGGTACTTCACTGATAGTGTATCTGTTTACCATCCTCATTGGTAAAGAAAGCTTGTACGAATTGTAGTGCCCCTGACTACACTGTGCATGTGAGCTTGTACACATTTCATCATGCATGTCCAAGCATGGACACATTCTATGCTCTGTATGGTCAACTGGAAAATGTTGTTTGACATCTTGATAGTAGTTTGCTATTATTCGATTTTTTATTATAGTTTATTTGTGTATGAGTTGCTTGCCTGCTTGTGTCCTGCCTCTTGACTCTTGAGTTATACTGGGAAGCTCAAAATTTGGTGAAATTATTTACGAAATTACTTCCATAGTTTTTATGCTAGAGTTATTGTAGTCATTCAGTGCAATTTGACATTCATAAAAGAGACAAACAATTTATGTTTTTTTATTTATGAAAATGCTTATAATTTGCATCGTGGACCAATTAGTCTGCTTATTTATACCTGAAAGGGGTGGATCCTCAAGGCAGATCATTGTGCTAAGTTGGAAATATAAAACAGTGCTGCTCCCAAGCCTATGAATTTTGTTCCTGAATTGATCTTCTGAGAGAATATCCAAGGAGGATAGTCTTACCATTGCAAAGTGGCACTGCTGGTAGATGGTGTTGTTCACTGTGTCCACAGTCACTATTAGTTGGAAATATTAATATAGTTGGTTTGCTTCTTGGTTACTTAGTCGGGTTTATTTGTTTTTATAGATTATGTGTATTAGAGATAAGTTCACCTGGCATTGGAGATCATGTCTTATTAGGTCATGGCAAGCTGTCCCTATGCAGGGATGACATTGCATCTTTGCTTTTCAGGCAAGAACAATTAATTAGTTTTCTCTCTCAACATCTCTGTATCTCAGATTATATCCAACCTTCTCCTCTGAAATCCTTTATCCCCTTCAAGCAATGTCTTCTGCTCTCTACTACACAGTAGGTACCCTGATGTGAACCAAGATTTGTATCATAGTGGGAGCTTGCTAACTTGATGAAAGTCAGTTGTCTAAGTGGCTATGGAGCTATATATATTCTGTGTGAATCAAGTATATTGCAGTTCCAGTTTCCCTTCATGACTTGTATAATTTATATTTTTAATTTTCTAACAGTTTTGTAGGAATCGTCATTCTTGTGTTATAGGCATCATTGTACAAACTTGAATCCCTACATGAATAATCATTTATTTTGTCTAATACAGAATTCTTTGTGTTTCTAGGTGAACCAAATACGTCATCAGCGAAGGAAACACAGGTTTACTTGCTTCTCTAGTTCTCTTTGTCCTTTCTATTGTTCATCTTGGAATTGTCTATAATGTTCAATCTTTCTGCAATGACTAAAATTTGGGGCCCATCTATGTAGTTACTGAAACTTGTTGCTTATGTTCAGTTTGATGTGTCCTTCTGCTCAAATATGTATCAACAGACAATAAATGCAAAGATCTAAATGTTTACTTGTGGATTAACTTCTCATTTTGTGCTACATGCTATATTTTTATTTCATTAGCTTTAGACTCAAAATCACTATCTAGCTTATTACACTAATTAGTATTCCAGATAGTCTATTCCTTTATAAGAAATTTAGATGTCATCTCGATGGGGTACAACATTCTAGAAGAAACTGCCTACTCTGTCACAACTTTGTGGGAACAACAGATAATACATTTATTTCTTTTGCCTAAAAAGCTACAGCTAGGAGGAGTTTGAGGTCGACAAGCAGCGAAATGGAGTGAACTTTCCTTTTCCATATCTTCCAATGTGAACTGACTTTTATTCTGAAATGTTAATAGTTTGCACAATATCACCCCTTCCCCATATGTTTTTAACAGATCTTTTTAAAGCCTTTACATGTGGTTCCCCCTGTTAGGAAGTATTAGTATTAGTCTAGGAGTCCTTATTAGTCTATGTTTACTTTCCTTGCACCTCAAGTCATGTGTAATATATATATGCCCCTTAGGCCTTCAATAAAGATAAGTTGCTTTCCTAACATGGTATTAGAGCTTAGGTTATTTTTTTCGGGCACCGTAACTCGCCCTCCCGATCCAATCTCGCGCGTCGCCGCTGCTTTTCTTGCGTGGTCGGATCTGGCTGCTCTCCCGTCGCAGTCCTCCCCGTCGTGCTCCCTCACCCAGGCCGCGTCGGCTCCTCCCTGCCTCGCCGTCTCGCGCTGCCTCGCCTCCCGTCGCTGGTCCAGGACCCGCCGCCGCAGGTCGCGCCGGTCTCCTGCCTCGGATCCAGCCGCCGCCGCCCCCTCATCAGATCCGGTCGCGCCGCCTCACGCCTTGGATCTTGTCGCCGCCCCAGTCCGCCTAGATCGAGGCGGCCCCAGACGTGGACGCAGATCCGGTGCTGCTCCAGATCGAGGCGGCCCCTCATCAGGTCCGGTGCTGCTCCAGATCGAGCGACACCGAGCCATCTTGTCAGCCTCCTTGCTCTCCGCTCAGGCCAGCGCTCGGCTGTGCATGAAAGCTGCTGCTCCAGCCGAACAAGATTGATCTGGATGGACACGGGTAATGCCCGTGGCTGCTTCTCGTCGTTCCACCAAAGCGCTGCTGCCTTACGCCTGTGCTGCCTTCTTCCAGCATGTTTTTCTGCTGCTGCCTCTGCCCAGTGCTTGCGTTCTGCAGCTACAACGCATGGTTGTATGCTGCTACTAGCTGC
This sequence comes from Hordeum vulgare subsp. vulgare, assembly GCF_904849725.1. Taxonomy (NCBI): domain Eukaryota; kingdom Viridiplantae; phylum Streptophyta; class Magnoliopsida; order Poales; family Poaceae; genus Hordeum; species Hordeum vulgare. The sequence goes on along the minus strand of NC_058518.1, from coordinate 481,342,408 downwards.
TTCCTGTTGCTACGTGATGCTGCTTGCTGCTGCTATGTGATGCTCCTGTCACTTGCCGTTCTATAGTCTACTATGTGCTTTCTAGTTTTTCTTTTTTTGTTTTCCGCTGCGTCCACCAAATCCGTTGATATTATGTGTTTCTCATGCCATGCGAGTCCACCATACCATTGTCCGTCAGCCTTTCTCCGGTCCTGATCCTTTCTATACAACTTTTGTGGTCTATTTGCCCTTGTTGTTTTCTATAGGATTTTCTAGACTTCTTTTGCATTGTCGATCTACGTCCATCGTGCCTTATCCGCCGAGCTTCTTTCGCCGACGGTTGTCGTGGACTATGAATTTCTGCACAATGCTTTATTTTCTTGATGTGCCATCTTCTTTTGACAACCCATCTTCTCTTGATACTTATGTTGTATCTTCAAGTGATGCGGTGTCTTCCTCTGATGTGGCATCTCTTCGGTGTCTTCCTCTGATGTGACATCTTCTTTTGACAACCCATCTTCTCTTGATACTTATCTTGTATCTTCAAGTGATGCGGTGTCTACCTCTGATGTGCCATCTCTTCGTTATCTCCTTCGGCGACTCGACAAGTTTTGAAGACTCTTCATGCTACAAGGACACTCTCAAGACGTGGATTTGGATTATCATTTTTTTTAGTATTACACTTCTTCAAATGCAATGCTATTGCATACGCTTTGCATTTGAGGGGGGGGGGGGGGGGGTTAGGAAGTATTAGTATTAGTCTAGGAGTCCTTATTAGTCTATGTTTACTTTCCTTGCACCTCAAGTCATGTGTAATATATATATGCCCCTTGGGCCTTCAATAAAGATAAGTTGCTTTCCTAACACCCCCTAGGGTGTTAATGATAGGTCCGTTTCTACTTTCCATCTTACTCCCTCCATTCCTAAATATAAGACCTTTTAGAGATTGTACTATAAACTACATACAGATGTACATAGACACATTTTAGAGTATAGATTCACTCATTTTGCTCCGTATGTAGTCTTCTAGTGAAATCCCTAAAAGGTCTTATATTTTGGAACGGAGGGAGTATATTTTAGCCCAAGTTTCATGTGGTGTCCAGCGCATGTACACAAAGAGATATATAATGCAGATTGGTAAAATCTAAGAAGTTAGATGTAGATTTGAATTATGCATTATCAAGATGACCATTTTACGTACATGAAAATATGATGTTTTTGTTTTGTTTAAGTTAAGTAAAATCAGCATCGACTTCCCTTCCCATTGATGTTGTGCTTGTGGTTGCAGGCAAATGTCACGTGGGGTGGAACCATGAGCAAGAAGAAGGGACAGAAGTGGGGAATGAACAACTCAAACAAGAAAAGTGCTAATGTCGAGAATCTTGGGAAAATAGTTGGAAGTAATACTGAAGTTAACCACCTTATGGTAGATAGGAGGGATGAGGAAAATGTTTTTTCTGGGGTCACTAATCAAAAGGTCAATGAGATCAATCATGATCTGTTAGCAATGGAAAAATCTGTTGCTGAGGAAGGAAAGCCTACCAGTGGATCTTTGGACTTCGATACTATGTACCCCCTAACACGACTTCCAATGGTATTGGTTTCCATTAGTAGCTTTGCAGAAGTTGCTTATTCTTAAGCTGTATTTTATTTGTCTAGTTTAATTCTCTTTGTGAGCTTAACCTTTTTTTTTCTGCTACAGGAGGGAGATTTGATTGCTTATCGATTGGTTACGCTGTCTTCCTCCTGGTGTCCGGAGATTTCTTCGTATCGGGTATGACACAATTTCCAATAGCAATTTCAATTTCTTATGGAAACACTTCTTGCGTGGGTCATTTGTTGCTTCAAACATGCGAGGGCAAACATGAAAGCAAAACGCATCTTAAATGTTCGAGCCATCGGCTGTTCTTAAATTTGGGCACCTATGTTTCATCATTGTACATACTGTTTCAGGTTGGTAAAGTTCTTTTGTATGATCTGATATCATCGCGCATCATCCTGTTACCTGTTCCGGAGCATCCAATCATCACAGAGGAAATGACATGTGAGGACGAATCAGATACTATGATGGTGGATACGTCACCCTACAAGGAAGATGGCTCCTTGGAGGTAATCCTCACTCGTGTTCAATATCCAATCTAACCATGTATGCAAACATGGCAAACAAACATCACCCTTCAATGTCAACTGCAGATCGAGTACTCCTCCCTTCTTGATGTAAGACTAGTGAAGGGCAGTGAGCCAGTATCCGCAGACCTTAGTGCTCACACTAGAGAAACAGGGAAGGAAGGCAAACCACCACCGGTCGGAGAACCAGTTACCTTGGACGAAAACAAGGGCAAAGTTCACAGCCAGAATGGAACCTCGGTGCCAGCTAGCGGTAAAGATCCAGAAGCGCCACCAGGTATGTTTATAGATGAAAACAAGGGCAAAGTTCACAGCCAGAATGGAACCTCGGTGCCAGATAGCGGTAAAGATCCAGAAGCGCCACCAGGTATAGACCTACTTAACCTGTAAGCATTTATCTTCCTGTACGTAATAACAGGTCTAATGCAGAAACAACCGTTTTTTTGCGCAGAAGAAAAGGTGCACAATGATAAAGCCTGGGAGGCAAGCAGCGAGGTCCCAAACGGCAAGCCTGATGATGAAGCAGAAGGGAACAATGGGTGGGGAGCTTGGAAACAGAATGCTAGCACGTCGGCATGGTCATATAGAGCACAGAGAAGCAGCGCCCTTGGCCCGACGCTCGCGCTTCTGAGAGGCAAAAATGGCAGGGGAGGCGGTGGCAGGGGCGGTGGTGGCAGGGGAGGCGGTGGCAGGGGCGGCGGTGGCTGGGGAGGCGGTGGCAGGGGAGGTAAACCCACCAACTGGAAGTATGGCAAGTGATGCATGTGTTGGCACGGCGTGTTCGGGCGTCGCCGAGTCATTTTGTATGCCATGCCTGGCCGAACGAAGATGGTGTCTGTTAGCAACTGTCAAACCATTCGGGGGGAAGGCAAGATAATGTCTGTTTAACTGTCGGTTCGGAATTTAAGTAAATGCAAATTATCATCCTGTGTGTTGAGGGAAAAAAGTAATTATACACGGGGTGCAAAAACAACCATGTAACGGAAACAATCAAACACATCATGATATGGCCGTATTTCTACAAAAAACCTGAGTTCTGGTTTTATAGCACAGTGAAACAAACATCCTAAATCATAAAGAACTCACGCTAGATAATTTGTGATTTCGAGCAAGAATTGCGACGAGCGTTTGCTTGCTAACACACATAGTGAATGAATCGTTCATCTTTCATTTCACAAATTATCTCTCATTCGACAATAATCCCCATTGACCTCGATCACCATCCTTGATGATGGTGCATCACCATACCATTATGTTTCTGAGCTATCTCGCTCATCTTTCATTTCACAAATTATCTCTCATTCGACAATAATCCTCATTGACCTCGATCACCATCCTTGATGATGGTGCATCACCATACCATTATGTTTCTGAGCTATCTACGTCGACGGGGAAGCGCGGCGAGCTCTCTCCCATCTACTCCACATCACGGATGTTTGAACTCTTCCCTCTGTTCGGCATGTTTCCATCCATGGCACACCCGTGTTGCATGGGCTGCTACGACTTGGTTTAGGCGGTGCTTGGTGGTCGATGTGTCGCACAAGCGGTGGTGCGGGGGAGGTTGTTGCCCCCTTTGTAGGGCGTCTTTGGCGATAAGGTGTGGCCGAACTGGTCCCCCTCATTGGTGGGCGGGTGTTGCCTCCCGTTGAATTTGGTCGGGAGGCTTTAGGGGTGGTGGTGTGTGGGAAGGTTATGGGAGAGATGGGTGGTCTGGACACCTGTCGCCGTGTGTAGGGGGGCGCCGGTTGGGAGCATGATCCGCTCCTTTTCCTCCCCTTTTTCCTGACCTGTTGCTTCATGGTTCTGGATCGGGCGATGATAGGGGCAGGCCGACTGCTGGCGGCTCCGCCGGTGGTAGGGGTCTACTGGTCGGTGCAAAGTCCATTCCTTGGTTGGTCTCTAGGGTGTGTCTGGTTCCTGGGAAGCTTCCCCGATGGTGGGAGCAGCGGTGCTCGTGGCTCAGGCGATGGTAGCTGCCATGGCCGCACATGTGGTGTGGTGGCTGGTGTTCAACTATCTACGACGGTGGTGCGACAAGTGTCCTTGTGACTAACATTACCCTGATTTAGAGGCACGATGTTGTGGGTGTGAAAACCTCGTCTTGTGGGCTTCGCTCCCTTCTTGAAGGCACCATTACGATGTCCCTTTGTTCTTCATTATGTTCCAGGTGAAAACCTAGGACAATGGTGACGCTCCGGTGTTTGTTCTTCCTAAAGGTGTCGCTTTGGAGTTCATGGTTAATCGTTGTCCAAGTTCATCTCTTCGCGGTGGCTCGTTCATGGTCAAGAACTTCGACTCTAACTGTGCTGAATCTTTTCACTTGTCGTTTGCTTTGAGTTGTATATGGTGTGGTGTTGATGTTCATCAACTTTTTTGTATTTTGCCTGTTTGTGTGTTATCATGGGTGTGCATGCGGTTTATCGTATGGTGGTTGTTTCTTTATATTCACTCCTTCCGGAATTACTTTATCACAAAAATGTATAAAAATAAATGTATCTAAAACTAAGATATGTCTATATATATTCTTTTTTTCTAACAACTAATTTCCGACGAGGGAATATATAATAAATAGAAGCGAAAGCCGTTTTAGCTAGGTACAATGCATCATTTGGGTGGAGCAGGGACTGGTTTGGAGTCACTATATAAAACAAACTTGTTAACATATGTCAGTGAGGGAGAAGAGCCCGTGTCGTTGTGCTCAAACTTGACTTGGCCAAAGCCTTTGATTCTATCAACTAGGAGAGCCTTCGTATGATCATGGATGCCCGTGGGTTCCCTGCCCTCTGGTGTGACTGGATTGATGCTATTCTTCATTCTTCGCGCTCAGCACTTCTTCTTAATGGAGTGCAGGGGAAGTGGCTCAAGGTAAAATGCGGGTCTGCGTCCAGGAGACCCGATCTCCCCCTATCTGTTCCTGATTGTTGCTAATGTGTTGCAGCAACTGATTCGACAAGATGACGTGTTGAGACATCCGCTGCTCCCGGATGCCCCTGCAGTTGTGCTCCAATACTAGCACCGATGACACTCTGATCATCCTGCACGCTTGTGAGGAGGGGGCTGTTCGTCTTCGTCTAATTCTGGATCAATTTGCGGAGGCGACGGGGCCTCGGATTAACTTCACCAAAAGCACGCTGGCGCCGGTCCATGTCGTGCCGGCGGTCCATGAGCTAGTTGTTCGCGCACTAGGATGTGCTGTTGGATCCTTCCCCCAGCCCTACCTCGGCTTGCCCTTGTCTTGGGAGAAGTTGAGGTTCTCCCAATATGGTTGCTAAGTTGGACAAAGTATATGGTTGGTTGGGCGTCACGTCTCCTCTCGCCTGCGGGCGCCTTGTGCCGATAAATGCCGCTCTGGACGCCTTACCCACGTATGCCATGGCGGCTCTGCTTCTTCCGCCGGCTCTGACGCGCCTATGGAATGTGGCTGAGAGGGTTTCTGGAGCTCAATGTTTAGTGGTGTGGTATCGTGTGTGACGTGCCAGGTCGGAGGGTGGTCTGGGTGTGCGCAACCTTGCTACTCAGAACGAGTGTCTCCTACTGAAAATGATCCATCGTCTGCACTCTGCTCCTTGTTCAAGCGTTGCCGAGGGGATCTTGCCACGCCTTTCCCTGCTCTCTTCTGGCACTCCACGGACGCCGAGGCTACGGTGTGGTAGGTGCGTGCCGAGGGGCTGGGCCGCTTCCTCGTCCCGTGGCTCACGGGCATGGGGGAGTGCGAGCTTGCTGCTGTCTCTGCGCTTCTTGTGACGACGCCTATCTGGGCGGGGGACGACGAGTGGAGGATGCTCCACGTCTCCGCCTCCCGTGGCCGTACGTCGGCCAGCTCGGCGTATAAACTGGCACGGTTTGGTGGCGTTGCCCCCTATGTTGCGTACATCTGGGGGCCGCGAGGGTGAAGTTCTTCTGCTGGCTCATGGTGCAGTGCCGTATTCACACGCGTGATGTGTTGCTTAGGAAGTACATTGTTGCTGCGAACATCGCAGGGTGTCCCATTTGCTCGGCAACGCTGGAGAGCGCGGATCATCTGGTCTTCTCATGCCCCTTTGCTGCCAGCTTCTCGAGGGCGGTCGGGGTTCCGGTCGCAGGCGCGTCTGTGGACTGTCTGGAATCACTGGTCCGATCAGCTGGTTATGTGGTGTAGTCTGCGGCTGAATCCTTCATGCTCTGCTGCTCGCAAGTATGGAAACACCGGAATGCTGTCGTGTTTCACGGACAGCTTCCCTCTCTTGTTCGGGCCCTTAGTTGCTGCCGTGAAGATGCACTGTTGTGGGGGGGTCGGCTGCACGAAGACTGTCAATTCCATGTTGAAACTTGGTTGATGGCTCTCTCGTTTTAGTTTCGTTTCGGGGGTTCATTATCCTCCGCCCCTCTCCCACTCCATGTATTTCTTTGTGGTACCCTTGGATGCTTGTAATTACCTAGGTTTTGGCCCGTCTGGTTAATATATTCAGGTGGGACCCTCCCTCGGAAAATTAATAAAAAAACATATGTCAGTGAGTGGGGTGTTACATTCTGACGAATCCATGGAAGACAATATCAAGGTGGCAAGGTGATTGACTGGGTCGTACGTACATAACATACACTCCAGCTAATTAACACGTGGTGATCTTTAATCTCAATAAAACTCTACATTGACGGAAACAAGAAAGCAGAAGGAAGGAACGGAAGAAAGAAGGAGAAGGTTCATATGGAAATGGAACCATCCTGTGCATGTTGGCATCTGGCGACTGGCGAGGTGCAATGCATCCATGCATGCAGGTCCCGCCTAATCAACGGCTATGCTTGCTTGGAAATTTCCCATAGATGCCAAACCTGCATGCATGCATGGTGACAATAATATCCACTAAGCACAGATTAAAATGACGTGCTGGTGAGGTTGAAATGCGTATTGACTCACGTGCGGATTCATCACGTACCATTTGCATTTGCTGTGACATAATTAATCGTCTCACTCAGCTCACCCCACATTACATAGCTATACAGTGGATGGAGTGTATACCGGTGTTACCACACTACTGTAGTTTTTTTTGCAAACAAGCTAGCCATCTACGTAGGCGAGGTGCAATGCATCCATTCATGTCTGGCCTTTATTAAACTGTACGAATTATGCCTGGGAATCTCAGGCAGACGCCCGACGACGAATGGTGGTGTGGTGGTAATAATATACGGTCTATGTGTGCCACTGCCTAATCCAGAGTCAATACATTTGAGAAGGCCAGGTGCAATGGACCTCAGCATTGACGCACGTGCGCGCGGCTAAGCTTGCGCGCCATTTAGATTCAAGTGCAGTGGAGTGTAATCCAGCGCTACCACTACTTCCACTTGATTAAGTAGGATAGCTCTGCTACGCACGGCATAGCGATTAATCTCACCACTATGAATTTTCATGATCACGGATGAATCTTGTTTCCCAATCACCACCTGGTGCAGCAAAATCTATGGTCTGATTTTGCTCTAGTGCGCATTTTGTGGAGTTTTCTCTCTCCATATTTTGCTCGAATTTGCCTGAATTTGTCTCAGACTATTAAAACTCTGCCAATTCAAAAAAATGTATCATAAATACTGTAGAAGGGCGCATCGCATCAGCATCACAGTATGAATTATTACCTCTGCCCCAGCGAGCAAAAGCAAGGCAAGTAGGCAAAGGCACCCAGAAACAGTTCGGAAACCAGGAGACAGAGCATCTCTTTTTATGTAATACCAGTAATACCCTCCCCTGCTCTGCTTCATTCTAATCCAACCAACTCCTGTCACCGGTGGTACGTATAAACTAGCCCTATAAAACCATGGAGGCGCGCTTCCAGACGTTTCAACTCGACGTCAGACGAACATTCCATGGGGTCGTCTGATCCAAGCAGCACGTGCACGGCCTCTTCCTCTCCTTCCACGTCGCCGCGGCTCACCGCCGGCGTCGTCAACTTCTTGGCACGCCGTGCCATGACCACGCACCACCGACCAGCAGCAGCAGCACCATTTCCCCTCCACTCGCCGGGCTCCTCCACCGGCTCCGCCGACTCCGCGCCGTGGACCAGCTGCTGCCACCACCGCCACGCCCCGGCCACGCCGCCCCCGCTGCCGTCCGACACCAGCGGCGCCGACGAGAAGCTCCTGCTCAACGTGCTCTCCCGGCACCAGGGTGCCTCCGCGCACGAGGCAGCGGCGGCGGCGCTGCCGCTGAAGCAGGGGGCCGCCGACGCCGAGCGCGCGTTCCGCGGCGTGCGGAAGCGGCCTTGGGGCAAGTACGCGGCGGAGATCCGGGACTCGACGCGGAACGGCGTCAGGGTGTGGCTGGGCACGTTCGAGAGCCCGGAGGCGGCGGCTCTCGCTTACGACCAGGCGGCCTTCGCCCTGCGCGGTGGCGCCGCCGTTCTCAACTTCCCCGCCGACCAGGTCCGCCGCTCGCTCGAGGGCGCGGAGGAAGACACCCGTGGGGTGTCGCCCGTGCTGGCACTCAAGCGCCGGCACTCCATGCGGAGCCGAAAGGCCGCACCGTCGTCGGCGGCGTGCCGCAAGGCCCGTGGCCGGCCGGAGGGCGTGGTGATGGAGCTGGAGGACCTTGGCGCAGAGTACCTCGAGGAACTGCTCGGCGCCTCCGACGGCATGGCGACCTCGGCCTCCGATTCATGGTGCTCGAGCCACCATTCCATCTGATTCCCGCTCAAGTCAGGATTCTGCACCCATGAGGCGCCCGGCATGCAAGAAGTAGGCGACGATGGATTGGATTGATCGCCATTTGTGTAGTTTTCTGTGGGGATTGAGAAACGGTTTGCCAAACCGACGGCCGTTGGTGAAAGACGTGGAGTGTGACAAATGTTTGGGTTTGAATTCAGTCAAAATGAATGCATGGTTGTGGATAGTTCATAGGCGCCAAATTTGAAATTTGTGTGGCTTGGGTCGCTGTTTGTTTTCCTTTTCTAAATGATACGGATCAGAAGGTTCACGGGATTATTGTTGGACCATCTCCAATAGATGATGTACTAGCAAAATGTCCCATGCGTTACAACGGGAGAAAAAAAACATAATCTTCAATGATGATGACTACATTATGTTCACACATCATCGCTTGATTTTGAAATTTTATGCACAAATGCAAGAAAATGTTTCTACTTTGAAATTTATTCACAAGTTGAAGCAATCTTTACATTAAAAAAAAATCATGGTTGTCACAAATCTTGGTAACTCAAAGAATTATTCTTAATTTCAAGATTTTTTTTAAAAAACATACAATAATAATCCGATCCATCCAACAGTTAATTCTTCAAAAATCACATGGGTATATTTTCACAAAGAATTAGAAGCATTAACGTTTAACTACATACATTAGATATTTCATGAACAATTTTACAAATATGAGAACAATTTTAAAATCGAGAATATTTTTTACAATTTACAAACATTTACTAAAAATCGTGAATATTTTTTATATTTCAAACGGGTTTAAATATTTTCTTTTGAATTGGCGACCAATTCTAGAAAAGACGAACATATTTCTTTATGTTGGAGGATTTTACTTTAAATTCACAAAAAAATTGAAACGCATGAAGTTTTTCTGAATAAACAAACATTTTTATAAGTCAATAATATATTTATTAAATTCACGGACATTGTTTTGGAATTTGCAAAAATATTTATAAAAATCCGACCCCTTTTTGAATACAGAAACATTTTATGTTTTCGTCAACATTTTAATTCAAAGTTCCTATTTTTTAATATGCAAATGCTTTTGTAATCCTAAATTATTTAAATTAGAAGTAAACAAAAATGGAACAAAAAAATTTAAATAAAAGATAAATTATCAAAACAGGCATTAGCTATTTTTAAAATTTTAGGACATTTTTTAAATGCATTAACATATTTTGAATTATAAAGCATTTTGTTAAATGCTTTTAATAATTTTTAATACATGGAGTTTGATTTGAAATCATGGACTTTTCTTGTTTTACAAACATTTTTTCAAACTTGCAAACATTTTATTGTATATGCTAGCATTTTTTACAAAAACTCCGAGCAGTTTTTGAAGTCAGAAACATTTTATTTTTTAAATATTTTGATTTAAAATTTTAAGTTTATTAAGAGTTTAAAGGTTATTTGAAGTTTTAAATTATTTAAAATAGAAAAATAAAATGGAACTGAAGATAAATAAATAAGCGGAACTAAAAAAACTGGCGGCTGTGCATGGGCCGGCCCATACGGTGTGCTGGATATTCTTCCAGGGTGCAGAGCGTAATATAGGAGGTTTTTACATGGGCTGGCCCAGTCTGAGATTTTTCGCTTTGTGAAACGTTTTCTATTACTTACCGGTGACATGGTGGGTAATTTATGCAAATTTAGGGGCAATTTCCATGACGTATCGCAGAAGCAATAATTGTTTTATTAATAGGTAAAGATATTTTAATGTTTTAAATCGGTGATGTAAAAATTTGAAGCATAAAAATGCCTTTTTACATTTTTAAAAGGCTTAACTCCAATAAATGGTCCAAAACGAAGATGTAAAAGTGCAACTTTAAGAGGCGGTCCAAAACAAAGATGTAAAAACGACATAACTACTCGTCGTCCGAGGGCAGCTGTGTGCGGTGCGGGCGAGGGCGGGCGGCGGCGCGCGGCACCGGATGGAGGCGGACGGAGCTGGGCGGCGGCATGCGTGGCAGGCGAGGGCGGGCGGCAACGACGTGCGGTGCGGGCAGGGGCGGGCGGAGCGATGGCAAATGAGGCCGTGGCGGTGCTGAGGCGGACGGGGCCGGGGCGGGGCAGAGGCGAACGGAGCGGAGGCGGACGAGCCAAGGGCGGGGCTGAGCAAGACGAGGCCGGGGCGGAGGAGGCCGGAGCGGTGGCGGATGGGGCCGGGGTGGCGCGGTGCGGCGACCGATCCGCCCGTATGACGACAGGTGACGGTCCAGGAGGGGTGGAATCGGCGGCGGGGGTAGGGGCGGGGCTGGATCTACGGCGGGGCGGCGTTAGGGAGCTACGACGGGACAATGGCCCAGCGGGGAAGTGCGGCAGGGCGGCGGCCGAGCGGGGAGTTGCGGCGGGGCGGAGGCGGATGGGGCCGGGGTGGCGCGGTGCAGCGACCGATCCGCCCGTACGACGACGGGCGACGGTCCAGAAGGGGTGGAATCGACGACGGGGGTAGGGCGGGGCTGGATCTATGGCGCGCGGGCGGGAGGGTTTTTGGAGGGAAAAGGGGGGAAATGGCGGTGAAAGCCACCGACCGGCGGGCCCGGGAAGAGGAAGAGGCGCGCGCGAGCGTCCGTCTCCTGTCTATGCCGACGCAAATCCGGCCCAAAATTTAGCCGGGAATGGATCGTCAGGTGGACGAAAACCGGACGCGCGTCCTTGGATCGACGCGTTGGATCGACTTTTGTGTCCACACCGACCGAAACGAACAACGACATATGGAATGGGTCGCCGCATTGAAGTTGCTCTTAGTTTAATTATCATTGGCTGGTGAAGTGGACGGGAACAGAGAAGCATGCATGTCTGATGGACCGGGTCAAGTCCAAACTCCGGACATGCCTGCAAGTTGATGTTGGTGTTGGTAGGCAATCACGTGTGGGTATATGTGTACTGTACAAGATAAACACAATAGTAGCAATACTAGTAGTTGGTGTCGCCAATGACCCAATCAAACTTAGGTATTCGAAGTCACTAGCTTTCCCATTTGTACGCCCTCTTTTAAATTCAGCGGCTTTGCTATTTATGTCAATGCACTAATTTTCTTGAAAAAATTTCACACATTTTTGAATGTGCAACGGGGACCGGTGCACCAGTACCATTAATTGCCTCGATGCACCAGATACGTTCCTGAGGGGGAGGTTCACCGGAAAGCAACAACCTCACTATCTATTTTAGGGATGTGGGGGTGGAAAGAGATTGAGATCATCGAGGTTGTTTGGGGGGTGGGGACGGGGGTGTTAAGAAAATGGGGAGGAAAAAGATGAGCATGTCTTGGCATGATCATGGCCGTTGGATATGGATCTCGAGGCCAGGAAAAAACCGATCGATTGAAACTATTTTTGGGTAACTGTTAAATAGATGTTCCCAAATTCCAAACTTTCGGCAAGCAAATCCCACCTAACAAGTAGCTTGGGTGTGCATGATGTACTAATCAAGAGTCCATGGCAATCAACGGCGGGTTAGACGTGAGAAGCTCATGTGTTCTGGCATTGCTACATCGCCGATGATGCAACATGTCACCTTGCCTGTCCCACACTTGGAGGGTGGGGGCACATTGATGTTATGTCAATGCACTATTTTTTTTCTTCATAAATGTGCAATGTGGGACCGGTGCAACGGTATCATCGATTGCACCGGTGTACCAAATACATTCTTGAGGGGGAGATTCATCGGGAAGCAACAACCTCACTATCTATTTTAGGGGTGTGGGGGTGCAGAGAGATCGAGACCGTCGGGGTTGTTTGGGGGGGGGGTGAGGAACCGTCCTGTGTGAGTAAGAAGATGGGGAGGGAAAAGATGAACATCTCACGGCATGACATTGGACGTTGGATATTGATCTGATGGCCAGGAAAAAAGTGACCGATTGAAACTTATTTTAGGTGCCTGTTAAATAGACGGCCCCAAATTTCAGATTTTCAAAGGCAGGCACGCACACCTCACCTCACAAAGTAAGAAGATGCAGGGTTTGACCAGGATCTTCTTCAAGGTTCGGTTGGGGCTATCATCAGGGATCAAAATGGACATTTCATTGTGGCGGCAAATGAAAGGATTGACATTTTCTATGATTCACACACGGTAGAAGCTCTAGCGGTCAGATTTGGTCTGAACCTAGCAAGAGCTGTAGGGTGTAGCAAGATTGTGGTTAATTCTGACAACTTGGAGATTGTGGAGGCTCTAAAAGATGGATACTCTTCCTCGGCTGCATCGGCAATCATCGACGACTGTTTCTTCATGTCTTCGGATTTCAATCATGTTATATTTCAACATTGTTTTAGAGAAAGCAATCAAGTAGCGCATGAATTGGTTAAGTTAGTTAATCTTTCTCCCCCTAGCTGTTGGATGGACTAAGCTCCCCCCGAGATCATTCCAGTGCTTGTAAACGATATGGTCACTCTTGTTTCTGAATAAAGCGGGAGGAAGTTGTCAAAATAAAGTAACTTGGGTGTAGATGATGTACTGATCAAGAGTCCATGACAACCGGCAGCGGGATTAGAGCAAGTCTAGTAGAACCCTCAAACCCTTAAATTCTGGAAAATAACCGTTTTTTTACAGTTTTCGTCGAAAAAACGACGTAGACTAGAACCCTTAAACCCTTAAACCCGTAAAAAAATTTAGAGGTCGAACCTGTAAACGCCCTCGCAGCCTGTAGAAGTGAGGGTTGGGAGGGCAAACCCAATCCCAACCCGCACTCCTTTTCATCTCGAGCGCGGGAGGGAAACCGCCCGTCCCAGCCGCCGCGCCATGGATCCACCGGCCGCCGCCTCCGCGCCGGCCCCGCCCGCCCAGGCCGCCGCCGCGCCAGCCCCGCCCGCCCCCGCCCCCGCCCCGCCCCGCACGCCCCGGCCACCGTGGCCGACGTGGTGGCGGCGACCCACGTCGGGGCCAAGCGGCGGCGGGCGGGCCTCGCACCGCCTCCTCCCGCCCCGGCCGCTGCCGCGCCCGCCCCGGCCACCGCGGCTGCCCCGGCCACCGTCCAGCCCGCCCCCGCGAAGAAGAGCCGGCCGAAGGTCTCCTCGCGTGGGCCGCGAGGGGCTTCCTCGAAGGCCGTCGGCGCATCCCCGAAGCGGAAGAAGGTCACGGCGCGGAAGAAGCCCGCGCCCCCGGTCGTCGCCGTCGCCGAACCTCCTCCCGCCGTGCACGAGGTGTTCGTGGAAAGTGTCAAAAAAGGGTTGGGTTTGAGGGTTCTAGTCTTTGCCCCTGTTTTTCAACCCTTAAAAGTGTAAAAAATGTGCAATTCTCGATCCTTAAAACTGGTTTTTGTTTTAAGGGTTTGAGGGTTCTACTAGACTTGCTCTTAGAGCATCTCTAGTAGAACCCTCAAACCCTTAAATCTAAAACCAGTTTTAAGGGTTGAGAATTGCCCATTTTTGACACTTTTAAGGGTTGAAAAACAGGGGCAAAGACTAGAACCCTCAAACCCAACCCTTATAACGGAATATTCCGTTATAAGGGTTGGGTTTGAGGGTTCTAGTCTTTGCCCCAACCCCAACCCTTAAAACTGTCATTTGGCATTGCATAATTTTCACTAAACAAACATAATAAACCTTCAAACAAACACGGAAATAAAGATCATTGATGCATGGTTTAATAGTTTTTACATCACACAATCATCATCTTCCCCCTCTCATCGGCACCATCACCAACAAGTTGCACTTGGCGCCATTTCCTAGACCACTTGCACGTCCATCAAGCACCTCCATTGCCGCCGGTGGTGGAGTCATCCACACCGCCATCGCCACCACCACTCATCGGAGTGTCACCTCGAACACCTCGTGCGCGGCGGGAGGAGGTTCGGCGATGGCGGCGGCCGGGGCCGCGGGCTTCTTCCGTGCCGCGACCTTCTTCCGCTTCGGGGATGCACCGGCGGCCTTGGAGGAAGCCCCTCGCGGCCCACGGGAGGAGACCTTCGGCCGGCTCTTCTTGACGGGGGCGGGCGGGACGGTGGCCGGGGCGGGCGCGGCAACGGCCGGGGCGGGAGGAGGCGGTGTGAGGCCCGCCCGCCGCCGCTTGGCCCCGACCTGGGTCGCTGCCACCACGTCGGCCATGGTGGCCGGGGCGTGCGGGGCGGGCGCGGCGGCGAGCGGGGCGGCTGGCGCGGCGGCGGGCGGGGGCGCGGCGGCGGCCGGGGCCTCCATGGCGGCGGTCGGACGCGGGAGGAGCTGGGAGGCGGGGCGGTTTTTCCCTCCCGCGCGATGTATGAAGTGGAGTGCGGGTTGGGGGGAGTTTTCCCTACCAACCCTCACTTCTACAGGCTGGGAAGGGGTTTGAGGGTTGGACCTCTATTTTTTTTACGGGTTCAAAGGTTCTAGTCTACGTCGTTTTTTCGACGAAAACTGTAAAAAAACGGTTATTTTTAAGGGTTTGAGAGCTCTACTAGAGATGCTCTTACACCCGAGAAGCTCATGCGTTCCGACATGCTGCATCTCCGATGATGCAACATGTCACCCTGCCTCTGCCACACTTCCTGAGGTTGATGTTGTTTCACCGACAAACGCTGGAAGTGTTGATTTCGGGCTTACACGCATGGTCAATTCTGTTTTCACCGCTTTGTTCTTCGAGCCGACATATTTGAAATTGGATTCCATTTTAATAGGTTGTGATGATATTTTAAGATTAAAATTATGCTATGAAAATAAACTAACACAGATCGAAAAAAAATAAAAATAAACTAACACATGCTTCCAAATTTACCAACTCGTGTTTTTAAATAGGTAAATGCTTTCATCCGGCGCGCCGGTCAAATCGTTCGGCCGGTCGCGCGCGGGCCGCGCGTCTCGCTTGCAGGCGCATGCAACATTTTTTCGTCAAATTTGCTGCAACCATGTGTTATTTTATACAAACGTTTTTCATGCAGCTTTTTTTCTCGTCTAAATTTGTTGTAACTAGCGTTCATATTTGCTACAACCGTTTTTTATTTACTATATTTGTCGAGTAAAAAAACTGCATATACGTTTGGTTGCAACTCGAGTTTGTTGGATTTTTTCTACAACCCGTGTTTTGGCTTTTGCTACAACCGTGTTATTTTTTGGTACAACCGACATTATTTTTTGCTGCAACCGTTCACTAAAAAAGTTGCATACACGTCACATAGATATTTGCTACAATCGGCGTTTGACTTCTGCTACCACACATCATCTTCTTCATTTTTTTGCTACGATCACGTAATTTTTTTTGCTATAATTATTTTTTTTATTGCAACCGTTGACGAAAATTGCTGCATAGCATCGAAATTTGTTGCATCAAAGAAAAAATGTTGCATAAAGATCTAACGGCACGACCCGCCTACAACTGATAGATCGGACGGCCCGCGTGCTGCCGGCCGAGCATCGCCCTTTCAAATAAAACAAACTTGTGCATCCGTGGAGATGAAGCACACCTGTGCTCCGCATGAAAGCACATCTGTCCTCCTAACACACAAAAACCAAAAATACAATAAAAATAAATTAATAGAAACTATAAAAACCGTTTAAACCGAGTAAGAAACAAACCTAACAAGCCTCTCCATCGTTCCATCCTCGACGCCGCCGTCGGCTGGCCGGCCAGCCGGTCGGCGGCGACGGGGCTGCTAGGCCTCCTTCATCTCCTCTCATGCCAAGTCCCTTCTTCTCTTGACCCTCGATCTTGGAGCCCGACGGTGCTGCGTTGCAGGCACACGCTCGTCCTTCCCGGAGATGACGCACGCGTGTGAGAGCTCGTGTACGTCAGTTCGTCACCACGGAGATCGATCAGCTACACACTCGTGTTTGTCAGCTACGTGCGTCCCGTCCCTCCCGATGGCGCGCGCATGGCGGCCAGGATCTACCACGGCCCGAGGGCTTGGCATGGGACTCTCAGCGTATGGATTGTTGCGGCGGCTGCCATGGTGCACGGGCAATCTGATCTCGCCTGTTTGATATCGTTGCGAACGCATATGATGACGGCACGGATCAGGACTGATCTGATGCTTGATAGCAGATCTTTGGACTTTCGATGGTTATTGATTCGGTGGTGGTTGCCTTAGTGCAGCTCTGATCCGCTCAACGGCATTCTTTTTTTTTTAGAATCACCGTCCAACTTTATGTAAGTTTCTCCCAATGGGAGTTCATCCGAAATTACATGAAGAATACAATCGGGCGGGGGGAGGGGGGGGATTAGGTCAGAAAAGATTACTATCCCTAGAGGCACCCTCTTTAGCGAGTAAGTGGGCACCTTTATTTTCCGTACGCCTAACCGAGGATACTTTGAAACCCTGCAAAGTACTGCCCAATAGCTTAATCTCTTCCACTATAGGACCAGCCATACTTAAATTCTTGGCCTGCTTGTTCACCATGGCCATTACTGCTAGACTGTCAACCTCGACATGCACCTTCGGCGCTCTCATTTGGATTGCCAACTGCACTGCCTCCCGACAAGCGAGTAGCTCGGCCACCTCCGGATGAGAAACATCCCTGAAAACAAAACAGGCACCTCCTCTATAAGCTCCCATGTGATCATGAAGAACTACACCTCCACCTCCACGTTTCGGCGCTTTAGCGATAGCTCCATCAACATTAGCCTTTAACCATCCTTGCTCAGGTGGTTTCCATCTCACAACCAGTGTTGGAGAGGAATTCCGCAGCTGTCGTGTGTGGATGTTCGACCATTCGATGATATGTTGATAGATGTTCTTGGCTACACTCCTTGGATCAGCTATCCTCATGCCATCTCTTGCCTCGTTTCTAGCCAGCCAAAGCCCATACAACACCTGAATAGTTAGTTCCTTTTCACTATCGCCGGCATGAGCAAACCAATTCAGCAACCATGCAGCAAGACACCTGTGGTCTCCGTCAGGCACCGGGGGGAGAGTCGCTGCAGCACCCTTTTCATATTTGAGTACCTCCCACACCATAGCTGAGTGCGGGCATTGCCAGAATCGATGCATAATGGTTTCCTCTCGACCACAGACAGTACAAAGAATACCTGGCTTTATCATTCTGTGTTGCAACTCCGATCCTACTGCCAACCCATTCTTAATCAGCCTCCACATATGGATCTTGGCTTTCCCAGGAGCGTTGGTGTTCCAAAGTGCAAGCCAACTTTGGTGTCTGGCCACCGATGTGGAGGACTCCGGCCGTCCGGTCCTAGATTGCTTCTTCCTCATGCACAAATGATAAGCCGATCTGACAGTGAACTGGCTCGAGTTTGTAAAGTTCCATGCATGATAGTCAGTGCAGTTCGGGCCCCCAATGGGAATATGCTTTATATCGCATGCATCATCCTCCGAGAACATCATGTGTAGCTTCTCCTGATCCCATGAGGAACCATCATTAGTGAGCAAATCATTAACACGTGTTACCCCTTGTACATAACTCTGCCCTAGTGGCCTTAAACTCCCCTCGCGGGGGATCCAGTTCTCATGGTGTATGTTGATCTGCTTGCCGTCCCCGATCCTCCATATAACTCCTTCTCTCAGAAGTTCCCTGCCATGGATGATGCTTTTGAAAGTAAACGAAGCCCCAGTTGGGCAGGAAGCATTCATAATGGAGCACTGTTGGTAGTATCTCGCTTTTAGAACTCGGGCGCAAAGTGAGAAGGGAGATTGGAGTAACCACCATGCTTGCTTAGCTAGCAACGCCTGGTTAAATGCTTCAAAGTTACGGAAACCCATCCCTCCATCCCTCTTCGGTAAGCACATCTTATCCCAAGCAATCCAATGCACTTTCCTCCCGCCCTGAGCTGCTCCCCACCAAAAGTTTGAAGAGATGGATGTCAGATTCCCGCACATTTTATTGGATAATTGGAAACAACTCATGGTGAACGTAGGAGTGGATTGAAGCCCGGACTTTATCAAAACTTCCCGAGCTTTTTTGGATAAGCCTTGACCTTTCCATCCCGAAACTTTACTCCTTGCACTCTCTTTAACATATTGAAAAGATCCCTCCTTGGATCTACCTACAACCGTAGGGAGGCCAAGGTATTTTTCACTTAAAGCTTCAGATTCAATGCCTACTACTTGCTTAAGAGCCTCCTTGTCAGCCTCTCTACAGCCTTTGCCAAAGAAGATCGATGATTTTTGGAGATTTACCTTTTGTCTTAAGTGCTTGCAGGTTGTCTTCTGCCCCTTCGAGAAATACAATGCTATCATCGGCAAACAGGAGATGGGTGATATGGGGGCCAGTGCTCCCAAATCTAACACCCCGAATCCGCTGATCATCTTGCGCCTGTTTGAGAAGCACAGAGAACCCTTCGGCGCAGAACAGAAATAAGTAGGGGGACAAGGGATCCACTTGACGAAGACCCCTTGTGGCCTGGAAATTCCGTGAAAGTCCCCCATTAAGTTTTACGCAAAAACTCACCGTACTAATGCAGCGCATAATCATAGATATCCACTTAGGGTCAAAACCCAGTTTCAACATAGCTTGCCGAAGGAAATCCCACTCAACCCTATCGTAAGCCTTCATCATATCTAATTTAACCACGCAGGGCGGTTTCTTCCTTTGTCTCTTTCTAATAGCATGCACACATTCATAGACAATTAGCACATTGTCCGTGATGAGTCTCTCCGGCACGAACGCACTCTGTTCTTCAGAGATAATCAGAGGGAGGATAGGTTTCAGTCTGTTGGCCAGAACTTTTGTCGCGATCTTGTAAAGGACGTTGCATAGGCTGATGGGCCTAAATTGTGAGAGAAACTCCGGCGAACTGATCTTGGGAATCATCACTAGAACCGTTTCGTTTATACTTTCCGCCGGCTTGGTTCCCTCCAGGAAGCCTCTGATCGCCGCACACACCTCCTCCTTGATCAACTCCCAGTGGCGTTGATAGAACATCGCAGGTAATCCATCTGGTCCAGGTGCTTTTGTCGGCCCCATTTGGAATAGAGCTGTCTCTATTTCGCTGTCCGTGATTACTGCCGTTAATTTCTCATTCATAGAGGGGGAGACGAGATTCTGAAAAAGATCTAGAAAAATTTCTGTCTGACTACACCCCTCCGATTTGAAGAGCTGCCCATAGAAACTGGCTGCTAGTTCCCTCATGCTATCATCCGACGAGCAAATCTCTCCGTTCGCACCCTTCAAAAACCTAACAGTGTTCTTCCTCCTTCTATGTGATGCCCGGTTCTGAAAGTACTTTGTATTTTGGTCTCCTTCCTTCAACGAGCTGACCCTCGATCTTTGTTTGAACATAATCTCTTCCCTCTCAAAAATCTCTTTTAGTTGGCTCTCAATGTCTCGAACCTCCTGAGTATATCCTGATAACAAGGCCCGTTCTTTTGCATCCTTCAACTGGTTCTTAAGCCATCTAATCTGTCGTGTGACCGACCCAAAGACTAACCTCCCCCACTGTTGCATCTCCCTGGATATGTGACGTAATTTTTTGCATAATGCATTCGGCCCCATGCACTGTCCCTGCTGTCTCCAAGCAAGTTCCACCATAGGGTCATACCCCTCATGCTTTGTCCACATCTCCTCAAATTGGAACAGCCGATTCCTTTGCCCGCCGGTGACCGGAGCCGTCTCCAAGACCCGGATAAGAACAGCCATGTGGTCTGATTCCTCTGTAACAATATTTTTCACCCTCGACTCTGGATACGTGGACATGAAATCTCCATTACAGAGCGCTCGGTCCAGCCTAACCTAGATATTATCCCCGTCCGCCCTTCTATTATCCCATGTGAATTTGTATCCCGTGCATCCCATGTCAGCCAGTCCGCAGTCAGACAAGCATTCCCTGAATTTGTCCATCGGAGAAAAGGGTCTTGGATTACCCCCCCTTTGTTCCTCCATAGTAAGAGTCTCATTGAAATCATCTACGCAGAGCCAAGGTTGGTTGTCCTGGGTTTTAAGTAGCGTAAGGCTGTCCAGGACTTGTCCCTAAGGTCTGTCCTTGGTTCTCCATAGAAGCCGGTGAATCTGAACCTTTTCCCTCCAAAACATAGCTCTGCATCAATGAAATACTGGCTCCATGGTCGTATTGTGGCTTGCACGTTATCACTCCACCAAAGCGCCAAACCCCCACTATTACCAACACAGTCAACAGCAACCCCATGAGGGAATCCCAAACTCCATCTAATCCTCTCCAGAGCCCTTGCTTTCTTCTTTATTTCACTAAGAAACACCACCGCTGGGTTGTAGGACCGTACCAGGTCTCGTAGTTCGCCAACTGTCGGGTCCAACCCCAAACCACGACAGTTCCAGGCAAGACAATTCATTGGTCTCGACGGCCCTGGCTACCAGGGTCCGCCGCTCTATCGATAGGAGCATCGAGTCTTTCAAACACTGTATTTGGTTTTAGTCTAGTATCCCGGATGAAGGCGTCATGCGAGATTTTCTTATCCGGGTCACCTTTAGCCACCCACAATTGCTTTGGTCTCCTCTTACGTGAATCTCTAGGAGGATGCTCTACCCTCTCCTTCGGCCTGTAAATCCCGGCAAACGGTCTTGGCTTGCGCGTGAAAGTGCCCCTCCTCCTTAGTTCTCGAGACCTTTGATAAGCATCATGGTCCATAGGGTCTGAACGCTGCGGCACTTCCTGGGCAAGCCCCTTATCAGCTATACCCCCATTTTTATTTATCAGCTCCTGCCTCAAATCAAGCTCTCTTTTCTTTTCCAGAGCATGCCTTAGGTCCGTGGAATCAGCATCACCACTTCTCCTCGATCCCCTAGCAGGACTTGTTACCTCATATTTGTCTCTCTGCTTCCCCTCACCTGTGTGAGAATAACTCGCCCGCGATAATTCAGTCTGTAGGTTGCGCTTTGTTGGGAGATCCCGAACCCTGACAGAAGGGAATTTTATCGGATCACTCCCGCCAGTGCGAGAGCTTTCACCACTTCAACTGTTGCTAGCAAACCCTCCATATCCTCCTGTTGGAATTATGCCCTAGAGGCAATAATAAATATAGTTATTATTATAATTCCTGTATCAAGATAATCGTTTATTATCCATGCTATAATTGTATTGAATGAAGACTCATTTACATGTGTGGATACATAGACAAGACACCGTCCCTAGCAAGCCTCTAGTTGGCTAGCCAGTTGATCAAAGATAGTCAGTGTCTTCTGATTATGAACAAGGTGTTGTTGCTTGATAACTGGATCACGTCATTGGGAGAATCACGTGATGGACTAGACCCAAACTAATAGACGTAGCATGTTGATCGTGTCATTTTGTTGCTACTGTTTTCTGCGTGTCAAGTATTTATTCCTATGACCATGAGATCATATAACTCAGTGACACCGGAGGAATGCTTTGTGTGTATCAAACGTCGCAACGTAACTGGGTGACTATAAAGATGCTCTACAGGTATCTCCGAAGGTGTTAGTTGAGTTAGTATGGATCAAGACTGGGATTTGTCGCTCCATGTGAACGGAGAGGTATCTCGGGGCCCACTCGGTAATACAACATCACACACAAGCCTTGCAAGCAATGTGACTTAGTGTAAGTTGCGGGATCTTGTATTACGGAACGAGTAAAGAGACTTGCCGGTAAACGAGATTGAAATAGGTATACGGATACTGACGATCGAATCTCGGGCAAGTAACATACCGAAGGACAAAGGGAATGACATACGGGATTATATGAATCCTTGGCACTGAGGTTCAAACGATAAGATCTTCGTAGAATATGTAGGATACAATATGGGCATCCAGGTCCCGCTATTGGATATTGACCGAGGAGTCTCTCGGGTCATGTCTACATAGTTCTCGAACCCGCAGGGTCTGCACACTTAAGGTTTGACGTTGTTTTATGCGTATTTGAGTTATATGGTTGGTTACCGAATGTTTTTCGGAGTCCCGTATGAGATTACGGACGTCACGAGGGTTTCCGGAATGGTCCGGAAACGAAGATTGATATATAGGATGACCTCATTTGATTACCGGAAGGTTTTCGGAGTTACCGGGAATGTACCGGGAATGACGAATGGGTTCTGGGAGTTCACCGGGGGGGGGGGACCCACCCCGGGGAAGCCCATAGGCCTTGAGGGTGTCACACCAGCCCTTAGTGGGCTGGTGGGACAGCCCAAAAGGGCTCTATGCGCCAAGGAGAAGAAAATCAAGAGGAAAGGAAAAAAAAAGGGAGGAGGTGGGAAGGAAGGGGGACTCCCTCCCACCAAACCAAGTCCAATTCGGTTTGGGGGGGGGGGAGTCCTCCCCCCTTGGACTCGGCCGACCCCCTTGGGGCTCCTTGAGCCCCAAGGCAAGGTCCCCTCCCTCCCACCTATATATACGGAGGTTTTAGGGCTGATTAGAGACGACTTTTCCACGGCAGCCCGACCACATACCTCCACGGTTTTTCCTCTAGATCGCGTTTCTGCGGAGCTCGGGCGGAGCCCTGCTGAGACAAGGTCATCACCAACCTCCGGAGCGCCGTCACGCTGCCGGAGAAATCTTCTACCTCTCTGTCTCTCTTGCTGGATCAAGAAGGCCGAGATCATCGTCGAGCTGTACGTGTGCTGAACGCGGAGGTGCCGTCCGTTCAGTACTAGATCGTGGGACTGATCGCGGGATTGTTCGCGGGGCAGATCGAGGGACGTGAGGACGTTCCACTACATCAACCGCGTTCACTAACGCTTCTGCTGTACGATCTACAAGGGTACATAGATCACTCATCCCCTCTCGTAGATGGACATCACCATGATAGGTCTTCGTGCGCGTAGGAAATTTTTTGTTTCCCATGCGACGTTCCCCAACAGTGGTATGAGAGCTAGGTTCATGCGTAGATGTCTTCTCGAGTAGAACACAAAAGTTTTTGTGGGCGGTGATGTGCGTTTTGCTGCCCTCCTTAGTCTTTTCTTGATTCCGCGGTATTGTTGGATTGAAGCGGCTTGGACCGACATTACTCGTACGCTTACGAGAGACTGGTTTCATCGCTACGAGTAACCCCGTTGCTCAAAGATGACTGACAAGTGTCGGTTTCTCCAACTTTAGTTGAATCGGATTTGACCGAGGAGGTCCTTGGATGAGGTTAAATAGCAACTCATATATCTCCGTTGTGGTGTTTGCGTAAGTAAGATGTGATCCTACTAGATACCCATGGTCACCACGTAAAACATGCAACAACAAAATTAGAGGACGTCTAACTTGTTTTTGCAGGGTATGCTTGTGATGGGATATGGCCAATGATGTGATGTGATATATTGGATGTATGAGATGATCATGTTGTAATAGAAATATCGACTTGCACGTCGATGGTACGGCAACCGGCAGGAGCCATAGGGTTGTCTTTATACTAACGTGTGTGCTTGCAGATGCGATTACTATTTTGCTAGGTTGTAGCTTTAGTAGTAATAGCATGAGTAGCACGACAACCCCAATGGCAACACGTTGATGGAGATCATGGTGTGGCGCCGGTGACAAGAAGATCGTGCCGGTGCTTTGGTGATGGAGATCAAGAAGCACGTGATGATGGCCATATCATGTCACTTATGAATTGCATGTGATGTTAATCCTTTTATGCACCTTATTTTGCTTAGAACGACGGTAGCATTATGAGGTGATCTCTCACTAAAATTTAAAGACGAAATTGTGTTCTCCCCGACTGTGCACCGTTGCTACAGTTCGTCGTTTCGAGACACCACGTGATGATCGGGTGTGATAGACTCAACGTTCACATACAACGGGTGCAAAACAGTTGCGCACGCGGAACACTCGGGTTAAGCTTGACGAGCCTAGCATGTGCAGACATGGCCTCGGAACACATGAGACCGAAAGGTCGATCATGAATCATATAGATGATATGATTAGCATAGGGATGCTTACCACTGAAACTATGCTCAACTCACGTGATGATCGGACTTGAGCTAGTGCAAGTGGATCATGAACCACTCAAATGACTAGAGAGATGTACTTTTTGAGTGGGAGTTTAGCAAATAGTTTGATTAAGTTAAACTCTAATTATCTTGAACATAGTCTAAGTCCACTTTGAATATATTTGTGTTGTAGATCATGGCTCACGCGACAGTCATCCTGAATTTTAATACGTTCCTAGAGAAAGCTAAGTTGAAAGATGATGGAAGCAAATTTGTAGACTGGGCTCGTAATCTTAAGCTAATCTTACAAGCTGGGAAGAAGGATTATGTCCTTAATGCTGCGTTAGGAGATGAACCACCCGCTACGGCTGATCAGGATGTTAAGAACGCTTGGTTAGCACGTAAGGAGGACTACTCAATAGTTCAATGTGCAGTCTTGTATGGCTTAGAACCGGGACTTCAACGTCGCTTTGAGCGTCATGGAGCATTTGAGATGTTCCAGGAGTTGCAGTTTATCTTTCAGAAAAACGCCCGGATCGAGAGGTATGAGACCTCCGATAAATTCTATGCTTGCAAGATGGAGGAAAACTCATCTGTCAGTGAACATGTGCTCAAAATGTCTGGGTACTCAAACCGTCTAGCTGAGCTGGGGATTGAACTCCCGCAAGAAGCTATCACTGACAGAATCCTTCAATCACTGCCGCCACGCTATAAAGGCTTTGTGTTGAACTACAACATGCAAGGGATGAACAAGTCTCCCGGCGAGTTGTTTGCGATGCTGAAAGTCGCAGAGTCTGAACTCCGTAAAGAGCATCAAGTGTTGATGGTGAATAAGACTACTAGTTTCAAGAGAAACGGCAAAGGCAAGAAGGGCAATTCGAAGAAGAGCGGCAAGCCTGTTGCCAATCCGACGAAGAAACCCAAAGCTGGACCTAAGCCTGAAACGGAGTGTTTCTATTGCAAGGGTATGGGTCATTGGAAGCGCAATTGCCCCAAGTATCTGGCAGATAAGAAGGCGGGCAAAGAAAAATCAGGTATATTTGATATACATGTTATTGATGTGTACTTAACCGGCTCTCGTCGTAGTGCCTGGGTATTCGATATCGGTTCTGTTGCTCATATTTGCAACTCGAAACAGGAACTGCGGAATAGGCGAAGGCTGGCAAAAGATGAAGTGACGATGCGCGAAGGAAATGGTTCCAAGGTTGATGCAATCGTCGTCGGCACAGTGTCACTTCAGTTACCGTCAGGATTAGTGATGAACTTAAATCATTATTATTTAGTGCCTGCGTTGAGCATGAACATTATATCTGGATCTTGTTTATTGCGAGACGGTTACTCTTTTAAGTCAGAGAATAATGGTTGTTCTATTTCTATGAGTAACATCTTTTATGGTCATGCACCGAATGTGAGAGGATTGTTCATATTGAATCTTGATAACGATACGCATATACATAACATTGAGACCAAAAGAGTAAGAGTTAACAATGATAGCGCCATATTTTTGTGGCACTGCCGCTTAGGTCATATTGGTGTAAAGCGCATGAAGAAACTCCATGCTGATGGACTTTTGGAGTCACTTGACTTTGATTCACTTGACACGTGCGAACCATGCCTCATGGGCAAGATGACTAAGACTCCGTTCTCAGGAACAATGGAGCGTGCAAGTGACTTGTTGGAAATCATATATACCGATGTGTGTGGTCCGATGAGCGTAGAGGCACGCGGCGGATATCGTTATTTTCTCACCTTCACTGACGATTTAAGTAGATATGGTTATGTCTACTTGATGAAGCACAAGTCTGAAACATTTGAAAAGTTCAAGCAATTTCAGAGTGAAGTGGAAAATCATCGTAACAAGAAGATCAAGTTCCTACAGTCTGATCGTGGGGGTAAATATCTGAGTTTCGAGTTTGGTGCTCACTTGAGACAATGTGGAATTGTTTCACAGTTAACACCGCCTGGAACACCACAGCGTAATGGTGTGTCCGAACGTCTTAATCGTACTCTATTAGAGATGGTGCGATCTATGATGTCTCGTACTGATTTGCCGTTATCATTTTGGGGCTATGCATTAGAAACAACTGCATTCACTTTAAATAGGGCACCATCAAAATCCGTTGAGACGACACCATACGAACTGTGGTATGGCAAAAGGCCAAAGTTGTCGTTTCTTAAAGTTTGGGGATGTGATGCTTATGTCAAAAAAGCTTCAGCCTGAAAAGCTGGAACCCAAAGCAGAAAGGTGCGTCTTCATAGGTTACCCAAAAGAGACAGTTGGGTACACCTTCTATCTCAAATCCGAGGGCAAAGTGTTTGTTGCTAAAAATGGAGCTTTTCTCGAGAAGGAGTTTCTCTCGAGAGAATTGAGTGGGAGGAAGATAGAACTTGACGAGGTTGTCGAACCTCTCATCCCTCTGGATGG
The DNA here is from genome assembly GCF_904849725.1 of Hordeum vulgare subsp. vulgare. NCBI lineage: Eukaryota > Viridiplantae > Streptophyta > Magnoliopsida > Poales > Poaceae > Hordeum > Hordeum vulgare. The sequence goes on along the minus strand of NC_058518.1, from coordinate 481,315,499 downwards.
TGGCGCAGGGCAAGGGGAAACCTCTGTCATTGCAACACCGGTTGAGGAGGAAGTTAATGATGATGATCATGAAACTCCAGTTCAAGTTTCTGTCGAACCACGCAGGTCGACGAGACCACGTGCTGCTCCAGAGTGGTACGGTAATCCCGTCTTATCAATCATTTTGTTAGACAACAATGAACCTGCGAATTATGAAGAAGCAATGGTGGGCCCAGATTCCAACAAATGGCTGGAAGCCATGAAGTCCGAGATAGGATCCATGTATGAGAAGAAAGTGTGGACTTTGGAGGTACTGCCTGAGGGCCGCAAGGCCATTCAGAACAAATGGATCTTTAAGAGGAAGACGAACGCTGACGGTAATGTGACCGTTTATAAAGCTCGAGTTGTGGCAAAGGGTTTTTCACAAGTTCAAGGAGTTGACTACGATGAGACTTTGTCACCCGTAGCGATGCTTAAGTCCGTCAGAATCATGTTAGCAATAGCTGCATTTTTCGATTATGAAATCTGGCAGATGGATGTCAAAACGGCGTTCCTTAACGGTTTCCTTAAGGAAGAATTGTATATCATACAACCCGAAGGTTTTGTCGATCCTAAGAATGCTAACAAGGTGTGCAAGCTCCAGCGATCCATTTATGGACTGGTGCAAGCATCTCGGAGTTGGAACAAACGCTTTGATGAGGTGATCAAAGCATTTGGGTTTATACAAGTGGTTGGAGAATCTTGTATTTACAAGAAAGTGAGTGGGAGCTCTGTGGCGTTTCTAATATTATATGTGGATGACATATTACTGATTGGAAACAACGTAGAGTTTTTAGAGAGATAAAGGATTACTTGAATAAAAGTTTCTCTATGAAGGACCTAGGAGAAGCTGCTTACATTCTAGGCATTAAGATCTATAGGGATAGATCAAAACGCTTGATAGGACTTTCACAAAGCACGTACCTTGATAAAGTTTTGAAGAGGTTCAAAATGGAACAGTGCAAGAAAGGGTTCTTGCCAGTTCTACAAGGTACGAGATTGAGTAAGACTCAGTGCCCAGCAACTGATGAAGATAGAGAGCATATGCGCTCCGTCCCCTATGCTTCAGCCATAGGTTCTATCATGTATGCGATGCTGTGCACTAGACCAGATGTTAGCCTGGCCATAAGTATGGCAGGTAGGTTCCAGAGTAATCCAGGAGTGGATCACTGGACAGCGGTCAAGAATATCCTGAAGTACCTGAAAAGGACTAAGGAGATGTTTCTCGTGTATGGAGGTGATGAAGAGCTCGCCGTAAAAGGTTACGTCGATGCAAGCTTTGACACAGATCCGGACGACTCTAAGTCGCAAACCGGATACGTATTTATTCTTAATGAGGGTGTCTGGATGAAGCAGTTCATGACGGATCTTGGAGTGGTGCCAAGTGCACTGAATCCAATAACCTTGTTCTGTGACAACACTGGTGCCATTGCCTTAGCAAAGGAACCGCGGTTTCACAAGAAGACCAGACACATCAAACGACGCTTCAACCTCATCCGCGACTACATCGAGGGAGAGGACGTGAATATATGCAAAGTGCACACGGATCTGAATGTAGCAGACCCGCTGACTAAACCTCTTCCACGGCCAAAACATGATCAACACCAGAACTGTATGGGTGTTAGATTTATTACAATGTAATTCACATGGTGATGTGAAGGCTAGATTATTAACTCTAGTGCAAGTGGGAGACTGTTGGAATTATGCCCTAGAGGCAATAATAAATATAGTTATTATTATAATTCCTGTATCAAGATAATCGTTTATTATCCATGCTATAATTGTATTGAATGAAGACTCATTTACATGTGTGGATACATAGACAAAACACCGTCCCTAGCAAGCCTCTAGTTGGCAAGCCAGTTGATCAAAGATAGTCAGTGTCTTCTGATTATGAACAAGGTGTTGTTGCTTGATAACTGGATCACGTCATTGGGAGAATCACGTGATGGACTAGACCCAAACTAATAGACGTAGCATGTTGATCGTGTCATTTTGTTGCTACTGTTTTCTACGTGTCAAGTATTTATTCCTATGACCATGAGATCATATAACTCACTGACACCGGAGGAATGCTTTGTGTGTATCAAACGTCGCAACATAACTGGGTGACTATAAAGATGCTCTATAGGTATCTCCGAAGGTGTTAGTTGAGTTAGTATGGATCAAGACTGGGATTTGTCGCTCCGTGTGAACGGAGAGGTATCTCGGGGCCCACTCGGTAATACAACATCACACACAAGCCTTGCAAGCAATGTGACATAGTGTAAGTTGCGGGATCTTGTATTACACAACGAGTAAAGAGACTTGCCGGTAAACGAGATTGAAATAGGTATACGGATACTGACGATCGAATCTCGGGCAAGTAACATACCGAAGGACAAAGGGAATGACATACGGGATTATATGAATCCTTGGCACTGAGGTTCAAACGATAAGATCTCCGTAGAATATGTAGGATCCAATATGGGCATCCAGGTCCCGCTATTGGATATTGACCGAGGAGTCTCTCGGGTCATGTCTACATAGTTCTCGAACCCGCAGGGTCTGCACACTTAAGGTTCGACGTTGTTTTATGCGTATTTGAGTTATATGGTTGGTTACCGAATGTTGTTCGGAGTCCCGGATGAGATCACGGACGTCACGAGGGTTTCCTAAATGGTCCGGAAACGAAGATTGATATATAGGATGACCTCATTTGATTACCGGAAGGTTTTCGGAGTTACCGGGAATGTACCGGGAATGACGAATGGGTTCTGGGAGTTCACCGGGGGGGGGGGGGACCCACCCCGGGGAAGCCCATAGGCCTTGAGGGTGTCACACCAGCCCTTAGTGGGCTGGTGGGACAGCCCAAAAGGGCTCTATGCGCCAAGGAGAAGAAAATCAAGAGGAAAGGAAAAAAAAAGGGAGGAGGTGGGAAGGAAGGGGGACTCCCTCCCACCAAACCAAGTCCAATTCGGTTTGGGGGGGGGGGAGTCCTCCCCCCTTGGACTCGGCCGACCCCCTTGGGGCTCCTTGAGCCCCAAGGCAAGGTCCCCTCCCTCCCACCTATATATACGGAGGTTTTAGGGCTGATTAGAGAGGACTTTTCCACGACAGCCCGACGACATACCTCCACGGTTTTTCCTCTAGATCGCATTTCTGCACAGCTCGGGCGGAGCCCTGCTGAGACAAGGTCATCACCAACCTCCGGAGCGCCATCACGCTGCCGGAGAATCTTCTACCTCTCTGTCTCTCTTGCTGGATCAAGAAGGCCGAGATCATCGTCGAGCTGTACGTGTGCTGAACGCGGAGGTGCCGTCCGTTCGGTACTAGATCGTGGGACTAATCGCGGGATTGTTCGCGGGGCGGATCGAGGGACGTGAGGACGTTCCACTACATCAACCGCGTTCACTAACGCGTCTGCTGTAAGATCTACTAGGGTACTTAGATCACTCATCCCCTCTCGTAGATGGACATCACCATGATAGGTCTTCGTGCGCGTAGGAAATTTTTTGTTTCCCATGCGACGTTCCCCAACACCTCCTCCCTTGCCAAAGGAGTTTCGGCCAGGGGATGCTCGCAGACATTCACCCCATTGTGCAGCCTTATCAACTGGTGGATCACATCTTCCTTCTGCATGCACCAGTCTGCCACATTCAAAGCAAAAATGAGGGATTTTTTCATAAGAGAAATTAAACCAAGTTCCTTCCTCATCTTCCTCTGACTCCTTTAGATTGAAGTATCGAACCAGCGGCTCATAGACTGATATCCTTGCTCGGACTCGAAGATATTTCCCTTTGACAAAGCCGTCGTTTTCCACATCCACTTTCACAACCTCGCCAAGCCAGTTCCCAAGGACCTCCCCAAATTCCTTGGTTCTTCTATCCAGGGGAAGATCCTCTATCCTTACCCACACTTCCACTGTATCGAAGATCATCTCCGACGGCCTCGTCTTCCCATCGTAGTCCTTCAGAATCAGGATGTTGAAGTCAAATTGCCATGGCCCATTATTCCTAGCATGCTTCCAATCTCCTTCTCCTCCGAAGTGCACCAAGAACAGATTATTCCCTAGATCACGGAACTGTGCGTCATGATGCAAGCCCTAGGCTCTCCTCAGCGCTCGTTCGAGTGCCCCGAAATTCAAAGCCCTTGGGGTGCAAGCCTTCCCGATCAGCATCCATCGTTTTGCCGCAGGCACTGCCTCGTGGAGTCCCGAGAACACTAAACCTTGTGCTTCCTTCTCCGTCAGAACCATCCCCCCCAGTTTCGCCGAGAGGCTAGCCGATGCATCCGGCGTCCTGCTAACCTCTGGCGACGCTCCTTCTGGATGAGCCTTCGCTTCCTTCCCCGACGTTCCCCTATTTCTGGAACCCGCCCCTTCTTCCTGCCTCGACTTTGTTCCTTGAACATCGGGTGTGGCAGATTTCTTCCCACCCTCCTTCTCCGTCATAGCTCCTCCCACAGGAGAGCTGAAACCACGTCGGTCCGTGATCTTGGATGACGCAGTCGTCATCCCGATCACCACCGGATCCCTGCGCACCCCCGAGGAGAAACCCTAACCCTAGCGGCAGCCCGGGATCGCCTGTCGATCGCCTCCTGTCGCCCGAGAGTTTCGCTCGTGGTGGACCCTCCGCTCAACGGCATTCAGAAGGCATGCCACCATTGGTCCATGGTTGGGCGGCTACAGATGATGACTTGACGCAGAGGGTATTGTTGCATATCGGCGTGGTGGCATTTCTAGTCCAGTGCATGTACCTTCTGGGATCATGGAAAATGGCGGTGATAACACATGATTGACTTTGATTTGGTGGTGCTTCTTGAGTACCCGGTTTCTAGCTCCGGGATGAAAATCCAGGTCTAACCTAAGTTGGTTTTACCTAGCAATAACAATGCTTTTGTGTCGTTACCTTGTTGAAGACATTGCTCTTGATTTTTTTTCATTGTCTTTGCTGTGTCACGAGATGATTGGTGCGGATATGGTTGTTGATGTAGTTTGTCGGTCGCTGTTTTGATCATAGGTTTTTTACTCGCTTAGGCATAGCTTTGGTCTGGTATGACTTTGATTTTTGTCGTTGTTTTTTAATGTGAATGTGTTGATGTTGATTATGTGTATCCTAGCTATGTAGAGGCCGGGTGTGTGTACTTTGTGTTTGTATCTCTGTGATGCTTCATTTTGAGTCAACAAAATTCACCCTTTCTCAAAAAAGAAACCAGAAAAACATCAATTATCAATCAATCGGGGAGAACATATATTGGGCCTCTCGACAAGTAGGGCGCACATGTAGGTGATACCAACGAGCCTGTATTGGCCCCTTGGCCAACGGATAGAACATCAACAAAAAAAAATTCTACAAAAAAACAAAAGAAAAGAAGTGAGGGAGTATGGGACTAAGGGGTCCTCGCGCTGTTGGCCTATATATCTCTTCGGGTCGGACTCCTCGGTCACTTCGGGTAGCCGATGACATATACGAGGAATATTCCATAAGACTTGGTGATCAAGACAAGGACTCCTCTACACCGATGTAGCCGACTAGGGCTCTTGTTATCGTAGAGCTATGATGCATTATATAAATCAAGGTCAGGCTAGTCGATAGACAATATCATAGTCATATGATCATTACTCGTAGAGTTTTACATCACAACATATGATTTCAATGTAGATCAACTATGTATTCGATACTTTACCATCAATATAAACAAGAGCATGACGTGGGATTTTACCTCTATCAAGACGGCCCGAACCTGGGTAAACATCGTCTCCTTCGTTTCTTGTTACCGATCGATCCAAGATCCATAGTTCGGACCCCCTACACGAGATCAACCGATTTTGACACCGACATTGGTGCTTTCATTGAGTGTTCCGCTGTGAGATTGATAGAAGGATCGATGGCTCATCTGTAGGTTGTAGTTTTTTCTCGACAAAAAAATTGTGTTTGTTGTCCACGCTACCTTGAGCGTTGTTTTCACGATTGCTTTCGTTGAATTGTGTGGAATTGTATCTACAACAAGCCGGCAAAATTTCGTGGCGTTCCGGTGGAGGAACCTTCGGCAATATTGGATATACCGGAGCCATGTCGACTCTGGAAGGAAATTTGGATGAGTTTAGGGCGAGGGGTCGAGCGTCCATCTCGAACATCGTTTGGAAAATCCCACTGTTTCGGATGCGGAATGCGTGTATCGATCAAAATTTCAGCTCGATCTGATCGTTCAAACTCCGGGAAACATCCGATGAGTACAAGAAAATTTTTAGATCTATTTTCTTTGCAAAAACGAATCCAACCTAAGTTTATCTTTCTTCACGGATGAGGTTTTGGACATCCTTTTTGAAGGAATTCTTTAAGATATTATGTGTTGTTCTAAAACATATGTTCATAAATTTTGAGCCTTTTCCAAGGCAATCTTCACCGTCGTGTTCGTGTCAAATCGGCCCGACAATATTGCTCCACGACTTTCGAGTTGTGCTGGCATCGACTACGTGATACGTCTGAAACGTATCTATAATTTTTTATGGTTTCATCCTGTTATCTTGTCATCCTTGGATGTTTTATGTACCTTTTATATCTTTTTTGGGACTAACTTATTAATTCAGTGCCAAGTGCCAGTTCCTATTTTTTGTGTGTTTGTGGCTCTTTTCAGATCTGATTTTGGAACGGAGTCCAGACGGAATAAAATCCCCGAAATAAAATTTTCCCGAACGGAAGAAGATCACGGGCTTGAGGGCCAAGCTAGGAGGGCTACAGGGGCCCACAAGCCCCCTATCTGCCACCAGGGGGCGGATGGCAGGCTTGTGGCCTCCCTGGCGCCCCCTGACCTAGCTCCTTCGCCTATATATTCCCTAACATACAGAAAAAATCAAGGGATCCACGAAAATACTTTTCCGCCGCCGCAAGCTTCCGTTTCCGCGAGATCTCATCTGGAGACCCTTCCCGGTGCCCTGTCGCAGGGGACTTTGGAGTTGGAGGGCTTCTACATCAACATCATCGCCCCTCCAATGACTCATGAGTTGTTCACTTCAGACCTGCGGGTCCGTAGTTAGTAGCTATATGGCTTCTTCTCTCTCTTGGATCTTCAATACAAAGTTCTCCATGATCTTCATGGAGATCTATCCGATGTAATCCTCTTTGGCGGTGTGTTTGTCGAGATCCGATGAATTGTGGATTTGTGATCAGATTATCTATGATATATATTCGAGTCTTTGCTGATTTCTTATATGCATGATATGATATCCTTGTAAGTCTCTCCGAGTCTTGGGTTTTGTTTGGCCAACTAGATCTATGATTCTTGCAATGGGAGAAGTACTTGGTTTTGGATTCTTACCGTGTGGTGACCTTTCCCAGTGACAGTAGGGGCAGCAAGGCACACATCGTGTAGTTGCCATCAAGGGTAACAAGGTGGGCTTTGTCGTAGATATGAGATTGTCCATCTACATCATGTCATCTTGCTTAAGGCGTTACTCTGTTCTTTCGGACTTAATACACTAGATGCATGCTGGATAGCGGTCGACGTGTGGAGTAATAGTAGTAGATGCAGAAAGTATCGGTCTACTTGTTTTGGACGTGATGCCTATAGATATAATCATTGCCATAGATGACGTCACGACTTTGCGCGGTTCTATCAATTGCTCGACAGTAATTTGTTCACCCACCGTCTACTTGCTTTCATGAGAGAAGCCATTAGTAAACACTACGGCCCCCGGGTCTATTCACACCTATCGTTTCCACTTCCGCTTTTACTTTGCTTTGTTGCTTTCAGTTCTCACTTGACGAACAATCTATAAGGGATTGACAACCCCTTTATAGCGTTGGGAGCAAGCTTTTTGTGTTTGTGCAGGCACTTGAGATACTCCTTCACTAGATCGATACCTTGGTTCTCAAACTGAGGGAAATACTTACCACCGCTGCGCTACATCACCCTTTCCGCTTCGAGGGAACACCAACGCAAGGCTCCAAGGCCACGGGGGAAATCCTTTGCATATTTGCCTAGGAAGTCCCTTAAGGCGTAGTCGTAGCAGAAGGATTCCTCGTGCCGTTGCTGAGGAGTATCAAGACAAGAACAGTCTCCCGTCAACACGATTATTTTTGGCGCCGTTGGAAGGTCTTTTGTTGCAGTAGTAGAAGTATTTCTAGCGCCGTTTCCAGGAAGGAGAGATCTATCCAAGTAGGTCTCACAAACTCATCTCTTGCATTTACTTTTTTGCCAGTTGCCTCTCATTTTCCTCTCCCCCACTTCACATTTGCTGTTTTCATTTGCCTTTCTCCTTTGCCGTTTTCTTTTGCCTTTTTCCATTTTCCTTTGTCGGTTTTCTTGCTTGCTTGTGTGCTTGTTTGTTTGTTGAAGTCATCATGGCTGAAAACACCAAACTTTGTGAATTTTCGAGTACCAATAATAATGATTTTATTAGTACTCCGATTGCTCCCGCCACTAGTGCGGAATCGTATGAAATCAACGCAGCTTTGCTGAATCTTGTTATGAAAGAGCAATTCTCTGGCCCTCCTAGTGAAGATGCCGCATCCCATCTCAATACCTTCATTGAGCTTTGTGATATGCAAAATAAAAGAGATGTGGATAATGACGTGATTAAGTTGAAATTTTTTCCTTTCTCATTGCGAGATCGCGCAAAAACTTGGTTTTCTTCTTTGCCTAAAAATAGTATCAATTCTTGGGATAAGTTTAAATATGCTTACATATCCAAGTATTTTTTGCCGGCTAAGATCATCTCCTTACGTAATGATATTATGAATTTCAAGCAACTTGATCATGAACATGTTGCACAATCTTGGGAGAGGATGAAGCTTATGATTAGAAATTGTCCCGCTCATGGCTTGAGTTTGTGGATGATTGTACAAATCTTTTACGCTGGCTTGAATTTCGCTTCTCGCAATATCTTGGACTCCGCCTCAGATGGAACGTTCATGGAAATCACGTTAGGAGACGCTACAAAACTCCTAGACAATATCATGACCAACTACTCTGAGTGGCACACTGAAAGGTCGCCTGCTAGCAAAAATGTTCACGCTATAGAAGAAATTAACTCGCTTAGTGCTAAGATGGACGAGTTGATGAATTTGGTTGCACAAAACCCACCATTAGCCTTCCTCAAAACAGCCACCATACCTACCTATTATGGCTTTTTCAAAGTCATTCCGAGATATATTGCCATGCAACTACCACCATGACATGTGCCACCACTTCTACATTGCCATTGCATAATCGTAAGATAGCTAGCATGATGTTTCCATTAATGTTTATGCCATGCTAGATCATTGTCACGGTACACTACCGAAAGCATTCCATATAGAGTGATCGTTTCTCTAAGTTTTGAGTTGAAAGTGTGATGATCATCATTGATGGAGCATTGTCCCATGTGAGGAAATAAAAGAGTCCAAAGATGCCCACCCAAAAGAAAGAGGCCAAAGAGCCCCCAAAAAAAATGAGAGAGAAAGAGAGAAGGGACAATTCTGCCACTTTCCACACTTGTGCATATTAAGCACCATGATCTTCATGATTGAGAGTCTCTCGTTTTGTCACCACCATATAGCTAGTGGAAAATTTTCATTATATAACTTGGCTTGCATATTCCAATGATAGGCTTCCTCAAAATTGCCTTAGGTCTTCATGAGCAAGCAAGTTGGATGCACACCCACTAGTTTTCTTTAAGAGCTTTCACATACTCTTAGCTCTAGTGCATCATTTGTATGGCAAGCCCTACTCACTCACATTGATATCTATTGATGAGCATCTCCACAGCTCATTGATATGCCTAGTTAATGTGACCATCTTCTCCTTTTTGTCTTGCAACCTCCACCAAACTCCACACTACTTATAGTGCTAAAACCATGGCTCACGCTCATGTATTGCGTGAGAGTTGAAAAGGTTTGAGAAAGTAAAGGTGTGAAACAATTACTTGGCCAATACCGTGGTTGTGCATGATTTAAATTCGTTGTGCAATGATGATAGAGCATAGCCAGACTATATGCTTTTGTAGGGATACCTTTCTTTTGGCCTTGTTATTTCGAAAGTTCATGATTACCTTGCTAGTTTGCTTGAATTATTATTTTTTCCACGTCAATAGCAAACTATTCTTTTGAATCTAATGGATCTGAACATTCACGTCACATAAGAGTAGTTACAAAGGACATCTATGCTAGGTGGCATGAAAGCATCAAAAATTCATTCTTTATCACTTCCCTACTCGAGGACGAGCAGGAGTTAAGCTTGGGGATGCTTGATACGTCTCAAACGTATCTATATTTTTTGATGGTTTCGTGTTGTTATCTTGTCATCCTTGGATGTTTTATGTAACTTTTATATATTTTTTGGGACTAACTTATTAATTCGGTGCCAAGTGCCAGTTCCTGTTTTTTCTGTGTTTTTGACTCTTTCGAGATCTGATTTTGGAAGGGAGTCCAAACGGAATAAAATCCCCGAAATAAATTTTTCCCGAACGGAAGAAGATCAGGGGGCTTGAGGGCCAAGCCAGGAGGGCTACAGGGGGCCCACAAGCCCCCTATCCGCCACCAGGGGGGCGGCGGATGGCAGGCTTGTGGCCTCCCTGGCGCCCCCGTGACCTAGGTCCTTCGCCTATATATTCCCTAAAATACAAAAAAAATCAAGGGATCCACGAAAATACTTTTCCGCCGCCGCAAGCTTCCGTTTCCGCGAGATCTCATCTAGAGACCCTTCCCGGTGCCGTGCCGGAGGAGACTTTGGAGTTGGAGGGCTGCTACATCAACATCATCGCCCCTCCAATGACTCGTGAGTAGTTCACTTCAGACCTACGGGTCCGTAGTTAGTAGCTAGATGGCTTCTTCTCTCTCTTGGATATTCAATACAAAGTTCTCCATGATCTTCATCGAGATCTATCCGATGTAATCCTCTTTGGCGGTGTGTTTGTCGAGATCCGATGAATTGTGGATTTGTGTTCAGATTATCTATGATATATAGTCGAGTCTTTGCTGATTTCTTATATGCATGATTTGATATCCTTGTAAGTCTCTCCGAGTCTTGGGTTTTGTTTGGCCAACTAGATCTATGATTCTTGCAATGGGAGAAGTGCTTGGTTTTGGGTTCTTACCGTGTGGTGACCTTTCCGAGTGACAGTAGGGGCAGCAAGGCACACATCGTGTAGTTGCCATCAAGGGTAACAAGGTGGGCTTTGTCATAGATATGAGATTGTCCATCTACATCATGTCATCTTGCTTAAGGCGTTACTCTGTTCTTTCGGACTTAATACACTAGATGCATGCTGGATAGCGGTCGACGTGTGGAGTAATAGTAGTAGATGCAGAAAGTATCGGTCTACTTGTTTTGGACGTGATGCCTATAGATATAATCATTGCCATAGATGACATCACGACTTTGCGCGGTTCTATCAATTGCTCGACAGTAATTTGTTCACCCACCGTCTACTTGCTTTCATGAGAGAAGCCATTAGTAAACACTACGGCCCCCGGGTCTATTCACACCTATCGTTTCCACTTCCGCTTTTACTTTGCTTTGTTGCTTTCAGTTCTCACTTGGCGGACAATCTATAAGGGATTGACAACCCCTTTATAGCGTTGGGAGCAAGCTTTTTTTATTTGTGCACGCACTTGAGATACTCCTTCACTGGATCGATACCTTGGTTCTCAAACTGAGGGAAATACTTACCACCGCTGCGCTACATCACCCTTTCCGCTTCGAGGGAACACCAATGCAAGGCTCCACGGCCACGGGGAAATCCTTTGCATATTTGCCTAGGAAGTCCCTTAAGGCGTAGCCGTAGCAGAAGGATTCCTCGTGCCGTTGCTGAGGAGTATTAAGACAAGAACAGTCTCCCGTCAACACGATTATTTCTGGTGCCGTTGGAAGGTCTTTTGTTGCAGTAGCAGAAGTATTTCTGGCGTCGTTGCCGGGAAGGAGAGATCTATCCAAGTAGGTCTCACAAACTCATCTCTTGCATTTACTTTTTTGCCAGTTGCCTCTCGTTTTCCTCTCCCCCACTTCACATTTGCCGTTTTCATTTGCCTTTCTCCTTTGCCGTTTTCTTTTGCCTTTTGCCATTTTCCTTTGCCGGTTTTCTTGCTTGCTTGTGTGCTTGTTTGTTTGTTGATGCCATCATGGCTGAAAACACCAAACTTTGCGAATTCTCGAGTACCAATAATAATGATTTTATTAGTACTCCGATTGCTCCCGTCACTAGTGCGGAATCGTATGAAATCAACGGAGCTTTGCTGAATCTTGTTATGAAAGAGCAATTCTCTGGCCTTCCTAGTGAAGATGCTGCATCCCATCTCAATACTTTCATTGAGCTTTGTGATATGCAAAATAAAAGAGATGTGGATAATGACGTGATTAAGTTGAAATTTTTTCCTTTCTTGTTGCGAGATCGCGCAAAAACTTGGTTTTCTTCTTTGCCTAAAAATAGTATTGATTCTTGGGATAAGTGCAAAGATGCTTACATATCCAAGTATTTTTCGCCGGCTAAGATCATCTCCTTACGTAATGATATCATGAATTTCAAGCAACTTGATCATGAACATGTTGCACAATCTTGGGAGAGGATGAAGCTTATGATTAGAAATTGTCCCGCTCATGGCTTGAGTTTGTGGATGATTGTACAAATCTTTTACGCTGGCTTGAATTTCGCTTCTCGCGATATCTTGGACTCCGCCTCAGGTGGAACGTTCATGGAAATCACGTTAGGAGACGCTACAAAACTCCTAGATAATATCATGACCAACTACTCTGAGTGGCACACTGAAAGGTCGCCTGCTAGCAAAAATGTACACGCTATAGAAGAAATTAACTCGCTTAGTGCTAAGATGGACGAGTTGATGAATTTGGTTGCTAGTAGAAACGCTATTGTAGATCCTAATGACATGCCACTATCTTCTTTGATTGAGAGTAGCAACGCTAGTTTGGACGTGAATTTAGTTGGTAGGAACAATTTTGGCAACAACAATGCTTTTAGAGGAAACTATGTTCCTAGGCCTTTTCCTAGTAACTCCTCTAACAACTATGGCAATTCCTACAACAACACTTATGGAAATCACAACAAATTACCCTATTAATATCAAAGAGTTCATCAACTCTCAAAAGATTTTCAATGCGTCCATAGAGGAAAAACTACTCAAAATAGACGATTTGGCTAAGAGCTTTGATAGGATGTCTTGTGATATTGATGCTTTGAAAGTTAGATGCGCTCCTCCCAAGGTCAACTTGGATGAAACTTTGAAAGATATGCGTGTCTCCATGAATGAGAGCAAAGAAAGAACCGCCCAAATTCGCGCTAGGCATGAATGGTTTAAAAGGGTGCGTTCTAGTGATGCAAATCATGAAGATCTTAAAGTGCTTGGTGTGACTCCTCTTGAATCTTTGTTTTCGCGTGTCAAACCTATTGATGAAGGGGCTGAATATGAATCCACTTTGGTTGAAAAACGTCCCAATGATTCGGAGTCCACCCATCTTGATGATAAAGGTGTGGAGAGTGGAGTAGAAGAAATCAAAATTTTGGGTAGTAATGAAACTCCCACTTTGGATTTCAAGAAATTCAATTATGATAATTGCTCCTTGTTTGAATGCATTTCTTTGATGCAATCTATTGCAAACTCTCCACACGCTTATAGCCAAAGCAAAGCCTTTACTGCGCATATCGTAGATACTATGATGAAATCTCTTGAAGAGAAGCTCGAACTAGAGGTCTCTATACCTAGAAAACTTCAAGATGAGTGGGAACCTACTATCAAAATCAAGATCAAAAACTATGAGTGCAATGCTTTGTGTGATTTGGGTGCTAGTGTTTCCGCGATTCTAAAGTCTTTATGTGATACTCTTGGTTTTCATGAGATTGAAGAGTGTTCTCTTAATTTGCATCTTGCGGATTCTACTGTCAAGAAACCCATGGGAAGGATCGATGATGTTCTTATTGTTGCAAATAAGAACTATGTACCCGTGGATTTCATTGTACTTGACATAGATTGCAATCCTTCATGTCCCATTATTCTTGGTAGGCCTTTCCTAAGGATTATTGGTGCTATCATCGATATGAAGGAACGGAATATTAGATTCCAATTTCCTTTAAAGAAGGGCATGAAGCACTTTCCTATAAAGAAAATAAGATTGCCTTATGAATCTATGATGAGGGCTACTTATGGTTTGAGCACCAAAGATGACTATACGTGATTCCATCACCTTTCGCCTAGCTAAGGGCTTTAAACAAAAGCGCTTGTTGGGAGGCAACCCAACGAATCTATCCTTTTTCTTTCTGTTTTGTGTTTTCCACACTTTCATAATTCTGTTATGATTGTGTTTTTTGTGTTTCTTTTTGCGTTTGTGCCAAGCAAAACTGTTATGATTAGTCTTGGGGATGATCGTTTGGTCATGCTGGAAAACACAGAAACTTTCGGCTCACGAAAAGAATTTTCATTTTTTTATGTAAGAGATTTTGAGTTTATTATTTTTGCTCCTGATTTCTGCGCAAATTCTTCATACTATCATAATTGTTCAGAATTTATGAAGTACGAGAAGTATACGAAATATACAGATTGATACAGACTGGTCTGCTGTTAACAGATTCTGTTTTTGTTGTGTTGGTTGCTTATTTTGATGAAACTATGGATAATATCGGGGGGTATTAGCCATGGAAGATTGAAAATACAGTAAACCAACATCAGCATAAGTAGAATTTAAGTTTGCTACAGTACCTAAGGAAGTGGTGGTTTGCTTTCTCATACTAATGTTATCACGAGTTTCTGTTTAAGTTTCGTGTTGTGAAGTTTTCAAGTTTTGGGTGAAGTTCTTATGGACAAAGAGATAAAGAGTGGCAAGAGCAGATTGGGTATTCCCAAGGCACACCAAGAGATTCAAGTATGCCGTAAAAGCCTAAGCTTGGGGATGCCCCGGGAAGGCATCCCCTCTCTCGTCTTCAATCCATCGGTAACGTTACTTGGGGCTATATTTTTATTCACCACATGTTATGTGTTTTTGCTTGGAGCGTCTTGTATCGTAGGAGTCTTTTATTTTTGTTGTGTCATAATCATCCTTGCTTCACACCTAGAGAGAGAGACATGCACTCACCGTGATTTTGTCGAGCTTCACTTATATCCTTTGGTAGACAATTCAGCTCACATGTGCTTCACTTATATCTTTTGAGCTAGATGCTTTAGTTCTGTGTGCTTCACTTATATCTTTTAGAGCACAACGGTGCGTGGCTTGGTAGTTGATCTATGCTTTGAAAGTAGTCTCAAAAGGGGTAGTTATCCAAAGGGATACGAAAACTTCCACCTTCATGTGCATTGAATAGTTAGGAGAAGTTTGATTCATCTCAATTAGTTTTGAGTTGTGGTTTTGGTAATATTGAAGTCATGCTAGTAAGGTGTTGTAGATCTAGAAATACTTGTGTTGAAGTTAGTGATTCCCGTAGCATGCACGTATGGTGAACCGCTATGTGATGAAGTCTGAGCATGATTAGTCTTTTGATTGTCATCCTTTGTGTGGCGGTCGGGATCGCGCGATGGTTTATACCTACCAACCCTTCCCCTAGGAGTATGCGTTGAATGTTTTGTTTCCATTACTAATAAAATTTTTGCAAAAAGTATATGAGTTCTTCATGACTAATGTTGAGTCCATGGTTTAGATGCACTTTCACCTTCCACCATCACTATCTTCTTAGTGTCGTGCAACTTTCGCCGGTGCACAAAACCCACCATTAGCCTCCCTCAAAACAGCCACCATACCTACCTATTATGGCTTTTTCAAAGCCATTCCGAGATATATTGCCATGCAACTACCACCATGACATGTGCCACCACTTCTACATTGCCATTGCATAATCGTAAGATAGCTAGCATGATGTTTCCATTAATGTTTATGCCATGCTAGATCATTGTCACGGTACACTACCGAAAGCATTCCATATAGAGTCATCGTTTCTCTAAGTTTTGAGTTGAAAGTGTGATGATTATCATTGATGGAGCATTGTCCCATGTGAGGAAATAAAAGAGACCAAAGATTCCCACCCAAAAAAAGAGGCCAAAGAGCCCACCAAAAAAATGAGAGAGAAAGAGAGATGGGACAATTCTACCACTTTCCACACTTGTGCATATTAAGCACCATGATCTTCATGATTGAGAGTCTCTCGTTTTGTCACCACCATATAGCTAGTGGGAAATTTTCATTATATAACTTGGCTTGCATATTCCAATGATAGGCTTCCTCAAAATTGCCTTAGGTCTTCATGAGCAAGCAAGCTGGATGCACACCCACTAGTTTTCTTTAAGAGCTTTCACATACTCTTAGCTCTAGTGCATCATTTGTATGGCAATCCCTACTCACTCACATTGATATATATTGATGAGCATCTCCACAGCTCATTGATATGCCTAGTTAATGTGATCATCTTCTCCTTTTTGTCTTGCAACCTCCACCACACTCCACACCACTTATAGTGCTAAAACCATGGCTCACGCTCATGTATTGCGTGAGAGTTGAAAAGGTTTGAGAAAGTAAAGGTGTGAAACAATTACTTGGCTAATACCGGGGTTGTGCATGATTTAAATTCGTTGTGCAATGATGATAGAGCATAGCCAGACTATATGCTTTTATAGGGATACCTTTCTTTTGGCCTTGTTATTTCGAAAGTTCATGATTACCTTGCTAGTTTGCTTGAATTATTATTGTTTCCACGTCAATAGCAAACTATTGTTTTGAATCTAATGGATCTGAACATTCACGTCACATAAGAGTAGTTACAAAGGACATCTATGCTAGGTGGCATGAAAGCATCAAAAATTCATTCTTTATCACTTCCCTACTCGAGGACGAGCAGGAGTTAAGCTTGGGGATGCTTGATACGTCTCAAACGTATCTATATTTTT
Organism: Hordeum vulgare subsp. vulgare; assembly: GCF_904849725.1. Classification (NCBI taxonomy): domain Eukaryota; kingdom Viridiplantae; phylum Streptophyta; class Magnoliopsida; order Poales; family Poaceae; genus Hordeum; species Hordeum vulgare. The sequence continues at coordinate 481,298,643 of NC_058518.1, read as the reverse complement.
TGATGGTTTCGTGTTGTTATCTTGTCATCCTTGGATGTTTTATGTACCTTTTACATATTTTTTGGGACTAACTTATTAATTCAGTGCCAAGTGCCAGTTCCTATTTTTTCTGTGTTTTTGACTCTTTCGAGATCTGATTTTGGAAGGGAGTCCAAACGGAATAAAATCCCCGAAATAAATTTTTCCCTAACGGAAGAAGATCAGGGGGCTTGAGGGCCAAGCTAGGAGGGCTACAGGGGGCCCACAAGCCCCCTATCCGCCACCAGGGGGCGGCGGATGGCAGGCTTGTGGCCTCCCTGGCGCCCCCGTGACCTAGGTCCTTCGCCTATATATTCCCTAAAATACAAAAAAAAATCAAGGGATCCACGAAAATACTTTTCCGCCGCCGCAAGCTTCCGTTTCCGCGATATCTCATCTAGAGACCATTCCCGGTGCCCTGCCGGAGGAGACTTTGGAGTTGGAGGGCTGCTACATCAACATCATCGCCCCTCCAATGACTCGTGAGTAGTTCACTTCAGACCTACGGGTCCATAGTTAGTAGCTAGATGGCTTCTTCTCTCTCTTGGATCTTCAATACAAAGTTCTCCATGATCTTCATCGAGATCTATCCGATGTAATCCTCTTTGGCGGTGTGTTTGTCGAGATCCGATGAATTGTGGATTTGTGTTCAGATTATCTATGATATATAGTCGAGTCTTTGCTGATTTCTTATATGCATGATTTGATATCCTTGTAAGTCTCTCCGAGTCTTGGGTTTTGTTTGGCCAACTAGATCTATGATTCTTGCAATGGGAGAAGTGCTTGGTTTTGGGTTCTTACCGTGTGGTGACCTTTCCGAGTGACAGTAGGGGCAGCAAGGCACACATCGTGTAGTTGCCATCAAGGGTAACAAGGTGGGCTTTGTCGTAGATATGAGATTGTCCATCTACATCATGTCATCTTGCTTAAGGCGTTACTCTGTTCTTTCGGACTTAATACACTAGATGCATGCTGGATAGCGGTCGACGTGTGGAGTAATAGTAGTAGATGCAGAAAGTATCGGTCTACTTGTTTTGGACGTGATGCCTATAGATATAATCATTGTCATAGATGACGTCACGACTTTGCGCGGTTCTATCAATTGCTCGACAGTAATTTGTTCACCCACCGTCTACTTGCTTTCATGAGAGAAGCCATTAGTAAACACTACGGCCCCCGGGTCTATTCACACCTATCGTTTCCACTTCCGCTTTTACTTTGCTTTGTTGCTTTCAGTTCTCACTTGGCGGACAATCTATAAGGGATTGACAACCCCTTTATAGCGTTGGGAGCAAGCTTTTTTTATTTGTGCACGCACTTGAGATACTCCTTCACTGGATCGATACCTTGGTTCTCAAACTGAGGGAAATACTTACCACCGCTGCGCTACATCACCCTTTCCGCTTCGAGGGAACACCAACGCAAGGCTCCAAGGCCACGGGGGAAATCCTTTGCATATTTGCCTAGGAAGTCCCTTAAGGCGTAGCCGTAGCAGAAGGATTCCTGGTGTCGTTGCTGAGAAGTATCAAGACAAGAACAGTCTCCCGTCAACACGATTATTTCTGGCGCCGTTGGAAGGTCTTTTGTTGTAGTAGAACTGCGCCACCGCTCTATCGAGCCAACGAGAACCATCTCGGATCATCATCTCCATTGGCCGACCAAGAGTTCGGCATCACGAGGGCCGAATAATCATAAAGAGAACCTCGTCATCCATGGGTTGCATGGATCACGTGCGTTGTTGCTTCATCAAGCCAGCATTGACTGCGTCAAACATTCAAACATGCGTCGACATCGCCATGCTGTCCCTTTTTCAAACCGACGTTTTACACGCTGACCTGCTTCGGCACGTCGATTGGCATGGGGGCTCCAAAGTCACTATACCGACCTGCTCTGTCACCTTGCCTAGACCGGGGGCTTCGCCATTGATACGTCCAATTTGCATCATGCTTTCATGTTGATATTTATCGCTTTATGGACTGTTATATTACTTTGTGGTACTATACTTATGCCTTTTCTCTCTTATTTTGCAAGGTTTATTTGAAAAGGGAGAATACCGGCAGTTGGAATTCTGGACTGGCAAAGGAGCAAGTCTGAGTCCTCTATTCTGCGCAACTCCAAATGTCGTGAAAATCAACGTGGATTTTTTTGGGAATATATAAAAAATACCAGGGGCCCACAAGCCTGGTAGCCGCCGCCCCCTGGTGGCGGCTACAGGGCTTGTGGGCACCCTGACGGCCCACTGGCCCCCCTCTTTTGCTATATGAAGGGTTTCGTCCAGGAAAAAATAAAGGTGGAGCTTTTTCGTGGATTCTCCGCCGCCACGAGGCGGATCTTGAGCATAACCAATCTAGAGCTCCGGCAGGACGATCTTGTCGGGGAAACTTCCCTCCCAGAGGGGGAAATCGTCGCCATCATCATCACCAACACTCCTCTCATCGAAGGGGAGTCATCTCCATCAAGATCTTCATTAGCACCATCTCATCTCCAAACCCTAGTTCATCTCTTGTAACCAATCTCCATCTCGCGACTCCGATTGGTACTTGTAAGGTTGCTAGTAGTGTTGATTACTCTTTGTAGTTGATACTAGTTGGATTACTTGGTGGAAGAGTTTATTTTAAGATCCTTGATGCTACTCATTACACCTCTGATCATGATTATGATTATGCTTTGTGAGTGGTTATTTTTGTTCCTGAGGATATGGGATAAGTCATGCTGATAATAGTCATGTGAATTTGGTATTCGTTCGGTATTTTGATATGATGTATGTTGTCTTTTCCTCTAGTGGTGTTATGTGAACGTCGACTACATAGCACTTCACCATCTTTGGGCCTAAAGGAAGGCATTGGGGAGTAGTAAGTAGATGATGGGTTGCTAGAGTGACAAATGCTTAAACCCCAGTCTATGCGTTGCTTCATAAGGGGCTGATTTGGATCCACTAGTTTAATGCTATGGTTAGACGTTGTCTTAATTCTTCTTTCGTAGTTACGGATACTTGCGAGAGGGGTTAATAATAAGTGGGATGCTTGTCCAAGTAAGGGCAGTACCCAAGCGCCGGTCCACCCACATATCAAACTATCAAAGTAACGAACGCGAATCACATGAACATGATGAAACTAGCATGACATAAATTCCCGTGTGTCCTCGGGAGCGCTTTTCCTCCTATAAGACTTTGTTCAGGCTTGTCCCTTGCTACAAAAGGGATTGGGCCATTTTGTTGCACTGTTGCTACTACTTGTTACTTGTTACTTTTCACCTGCTACGTTTCACCTCACTACACCATCACTTGTTACCGCTACTTTCAGTGCTTGCAGTTATTACCTTGCTGAAAACTGTTTATCAGAGCCTTCTGCTCCTCGTTGGGTTCGACACCCTTACTTATTGAAAGGACTAAGATGGATCCCCTATTCTTTTGGGTCATCAAGACTCTTTTCTGGCGCCGTTGCCGGGGAGTGAAGCGCCTTTGGTAAGTGGAATTTGGGAAGGAAACATTTATATACTGTGCTGAAATTTATTGTCACTTGTCACTATGGAAACTGTTCCTTTGAGGAGATTTTTTGGAGTATCTTCACCACGAACGGAAGAGCGAGGAGTTGCTCCTCAACCTGAGGTACCTACTGAAAATATCTTTTATGAAATTCCTTCGGGTATGCTTCAGAAACTGCTGGCTAATCCTTTTACACGAGATGGATCATCACATCCAGACTTGCATCTAATCTATGTAGATGAAGTTTGTGGTTTATTTAAGCTTGCAGGTTTGCCCGAGGATGAGGTAAAGAAGAAAGTCTTTCCTTTATATTTGAAGGATAAGGTGTTGACATGGTATAGGCTATGTGATGATACTGGATCATGGGACTACAATCGGTTGAAATTGGAATTTCATCAAAAGTTTTATCCTATGCATTTAGTACATCGTGATCAGAATTATATTTATAACTTTTGGCTTCGTGATAGGGAAAGTATAGCTCAAGCTTGGGGGAGGCTTAAATCAATGCTATATTCATGCCCCAATCATGAGCTCTCGAGAGAAATTATCACTCAAAACTTTTATGCTCGGCTTTCTCATGAAGATCGTACCATGCTTGACACTTCTTGTACCGGTTCTTTTATGAAGAAGGATATTGACCACAAGTGGAATTTATTGGAAAGAATCAAACGTAACTCTCAAGATTGGGAGCTTGAAGAAGGTAAGGAGTCAGGTATGAATTACCAGTTTGATTGCGTTAAATCTTTTGTTGAAACAAACACTTCTAGAGATTTTAGCGCTAAGTATGGACTTGACTCTGAGATAGTAGCTTCTCTATGTGAATCTTTTGCTGCTCATGTTGATCTTCCCAAAGAAAAGTGGTTTAAGTATCATCCACCTGTAGAAGTCAACATAGTTAAACCCAATCTAGTTGAAGAGAAAGTCATTGCCTTTAGTGAACCTATTGTTCCTTGTGCCTACGTTGAGAAACCACCTTACCCTGCTAGGAAAAAGGATTATTCTAAAGCTCCAACAGTGATACGTAGGGGTTACATTAGACCACTTGCACCCCGTGAGGAAATTAGAGTTGAACCTATTGTTGCTATTATCAAATATCTCTTAGCCGAAGACATAGACAGGCATGTTATCAAATTCTGTTAGTTTCGAGGGTGTGTCTCATGAATTTAACTTCTCCAAGTTTGGAAGACAACCCTATGAAAAAGAGTCGTCTGGTAGGGATGAAATCATTGCTCTTGCCTCTATTGTCGTACCTCCTACGGATCCTTTAGAGCAATATCTGCTTGAGCATGAAAATGATATGCATATAGATGAAAGAGATGTGATAGATAAAATTGTTTTAGAGCAATATCCTATTCTCAAGAATAATCTGCCTGTTGAACTGCTTGGGGATCCTCCCCCACCAAAGGGTCATCCTGTGTTCCAGCTAAAACAGTTACCAGATACTCTTAAGTATGCCTACTTGATGAGAAAGAGATATATCCTGTTATTATTAGTGCTCACCTCTCTAATCACGAAGAGAAGTAGTTACTAAAAACTTTGAGGAAGCACCGTGAGGCTATTGGATATACTCTTGATGATCTTAAGAGTATTAGTCCCACTCTATGTCAGCACAAGATTAAAACTGACCTTGATTCTAAACTAGTTGCTAATCATCAAAGGAGATTAAATCCTAAGATGAATGAGGTCGTGAGGAAAGAAATATTAAAGCTTCTGGAAGCAGGAATCATTTATCCTGTTGCTCATAGAGATTGGGTAAGTCCAGTACATTGAGTACCTAAGAAGGGAGGTATCACCGTCGTTCCTAATGATAAGAATGAACTAATCCCACAGAGGATTATTACTAGCTATAGGATGGTGATAGACTTCCGGAAACTGAACAAGACAACCAGGAAAGACCATTATCCTTTGCCGTTTATCGACCAAATGCTAGAAAGGCTATCTAAACACACACACTTCTGCTTTCTAGACGGTTATTCAGGTTTCTCTCAAATACCCGTTGCACAATCTGATCAGGAGAAAACCACTTTCACCTGCCCCTTCGGTACCTTTGCTTATAGACGTATGCCTTTTGGCTTATGCAATGCACCTGCCACCTTTCGAAGATGTATGATGGCTATATTCTCCGACTTTTGTGAAAAGATTGTTGAGGTTTTTATGGATGATTTCTCCGTTTACGGTTCTTCCTTTGACGATTGCCTCATCAACCTTAATCGAGTCTTACAGAGATGCAAAGATACCAACCTCGTCTTGAACTGGGAGAAGTGCCACTTCATGGTTAATGAAGGCATCGTCTTAGGACACAAAATCTCTGAGAAAGGCATAGAAGTTGATAAGGCTATGGTTGATGCAATTGAGAAAATGCCTTGCCCCACAGATATCAGAGGTATACGAAGTTTCCTAGGTCACGCTGGTTTCTATAGAAGGTTCATTAAAGACTTCTCTAAGATTTCTAGGCCTCTTACCAACCTCTTGCAGAAGGATGTTCCTTTTGTTTTTGATGAGGATTGTGAGGAAGCTTTCGAAATACTTAAGAATGCCTTGATAACCGCACCTATTGTTCAACCACCTGATTGGAACTTTCCCTTTGAAATCATGTGCGATGCTAGTGATTACGTTGTTGGTGTTGTTGTAGGACAAAGAGTTGACAAGAAGTTGAATGTTATTCACTACACTAGTAAAACTCTAGACAGTGCCCAGAGAAACTATGCCACTACGGAGAAGGAATTTGTAGCAATCGTGTTTGCATGTGAAAAGTTCAGATCTTATATAGTTGACTCCAAAGTCACTATTCACTCTGATCATGCTGCTATTAAGTACCTTATGGAGAAGAAGGACGCTAAGCCTAGGCTAATCAGATGGGTTCTCCTGCTACAGCAATTTGATTTGAACATTGTTGACCGAAAGGGTGCTGATAACCCTGTAGCAGATAACTTGTCCAGGCTAGAGAATGTCCTTGATGACCCACAACCTATTGATGACAGCTTTCCTGATGAGCAATTAAATGTCATCCACACCTCACATAGTGCACCATGGTATGCTGATTATGCAAACTATATTGCAGCCAAATACATACCACCCAGTTTCACCTACCAGCAAAAGAAGATATTCTTGTTTGACTTGAGACACTACTTTTGGGATGATCCTCACCTTTATAAGGAAGGATTAGATGGTGTTATTAGACATTGTGTGCCTGAACATGAACAGGGACAGATCTTGCAGAACTGCTCATAAGGTATTGCAATCAGGTTTCTATTGGCCCACTCTCTTCAAGGATGCACGTAAGTTTGTCTTGTCTTGTGACGAATGCCAAAGAATAGGGTACATCAGTAAACGTCAGGAAATACCTATGAACTATTCACTTGTCATTGAACCATTTGATGTTTGGGGCTTTGATTATATGGGACCCTTCCCGAGTTCCAATGGGTACACTCACATCTTAGTCGCTGTTGATTATGTTACTAAGTGGGTAGAAGCTATCCCCACTAGAAATGTTGATCATCACACCTCTATTAAGATGCTCAAAGAAGTCATTTTCCCAAGATTTGGAGTCCCTAGATATCTGATGACTGATGGCGGTTCACACTTCATTCATGGTGTTTTCTGCAAGATGGTTGCTAAGTATGATGTCAACCATAGAGTTGCATCTCCTTATCATCCTCAGTCTAGTGGTCAAGTGGAGTTGAGTAATAGGGAGATCATATTGATCTTACAAAAGACTGTCAATAGATCTCGAAAGAATTGGTCTAGTAAACTTGACGGTGCACTATGGGCTTATAGGACTGCTTATAAGAATCCCATGGGCATGTCGCCGTATAAAATGGTTTACGGTAAGGCCTGTCATTTACCTCTTGAGCTAGAACACAAGGCTTATTGGGCAATCAAAGAGCTCAACTTCGATTTCAAACTTGCCGGTGAGAAGCGGTTGTTTGATATCAGCTCATTAGATGAATGGAGGGCCCAGGCATATGAGAATGCCAAGTTGTTCAAGGAAAAGGTTAAGAGATGGCACGATAAAAGAATACAAAAACGAGAGTTCAATGTAGGTGATTATGTCCTGCTATACAATTCTCGCTTAAGATTCTTTGCAGGCAAGCTCGTCTCTAAATGGGAAGGTCCTTACGTTGTCGAGGAAGTATATCGTTTCGGTGCCATCAAAATCAATAACACGGAAGGTAATTTTCCTAGAGTGGTAAATGGGCAAAGAACCAAGCATTATATCTCTCGTACTCCCATAAATGTTGAGACCAATATCATCAATATCATAACTCCAGAGGAGTACATAAGGGATGTTTATCAGCCTGTTTCAGACCCTGAAAACGAAGAGGTATGTGTTTCGGTAAGTAATTGGACTCCGAAACTTTTCCAATAGGAAATTTTCTCCGTTTTGGAATTTTTGGAAAATTAGAAAAATAAAAAGCAGTCCGGAGAGCGCACGAGGCGGCCACAAGCTTGGTAGCCGCCACCTACCACCCTGGCGGCGGCTACAGGGATTGTGGGCACCTCGTGTGCCTCCCGGACTCCATTTTCTTGCGGAGCACTCCTTCTGGTCCAGAAAAAATCATTATATATACGGCCGAGGGTTTTGATCTCCGTATCGCGCAGTTTTCCTCTGTTTTCGTTTCGAGCCTATTTCTACCGCAGATCTAGGTCAAGATGTCTTCTCAGGATTCAGAGGGGGAGATCTATGTGGCTGATTACCTTGCTAACCCCAAGGTCTATGGGGATTCGGAACCATATGGCTGGACCACTGACGAGGAAGAGGACTATGAGCCCAAGGGGAGGAACAAACAAGTTCTGATGAAGAGGAGGCTCCTCTACCTCAACCTGGACGCACTCATGTGGAGTTTAAGAAGTCAAGCCTCCCTGACCAAAGGAAGAAGCCTAAGACCTTGTTTATCCCTTCTCGTTTCTTGCAGGAGAGTAAGCAGGAACTTTGCCACAGAGTGCTGAAGCTTGAGGAGGAAAATGACGATCTGAGGGAGCAGAACTTTATGCTCATGTGGAAATTAGACAAGCTCAAGACTGCTTCAACAACTCCACCACCATCACCGCCAAAGGAAGACAACTAAGCATTGGTATGGGCAATCCCCTTGGCTTTTGCCAAGCTTGGGGGAGTTGCCCTGGTATCGTATCACCTTTATGTCTTTTGCTTTTACCTTTGTTTTAGTTCTTTCCTTTTCAATTTTTATTTCTTCTCTTAGTGGAATAAGTCTTAAGTGTTCAATTTGAGTCTTTTGCTTTGTGTCTCCCCCGATGTATTCGAGCTCGCGATCTATATAATAAAGAGTATCTTAGTCAAGGGCTTTGTTTTGTGCCGTGATCAATAGTATTAAAAGAACGATAGCATGAAAGATCATGAGATGACCTTATGGAAAGTGATAGCTTCACATATGACAAGTATGATGATTGAAACTTGTTGAGAATAGACCAACATAGACCCCGGTCATTGTTGCATTTAATAAGAAGTAATAAGGAAAGAGAGGTTCACATATAAATATATCATCTTAGACACTTTTTACAATTGTGAGCACTCACCAAACTATTACATGCTTAAAATTAGATGTTGGACAAGGAAGACAACATAATGAATTGTGTTTGCTTGGTTCCAAACAATGTTATATGCCTAGAGATCCCTTAGCATGTGACGATTGCTTCCACCTCATATTAGCCAAAACTCCCGCACCAAGTAGAGATACTACTTGTGCATCCATAAACCTTCAACCCAGTTTTGCCATGAGTGTCCTCCATACCTACCTATGGATTGAATAAGATCCCTCACGTAAGTTGTCATCGGTGCAAGCAATAAAAATTTCTCTCTAATACGTATGATCTATTAGTGTGTGGAAAATAAGCTTTGTACGAACCTGTGATGAGGAAGACATAAAAGCGACAGACTGCATAATAAAGTTCTTTATCACAGGAGGCAATATAAAGTGATGTTCCTCCGCACTAAGAGGACACTCATCCTAACCTCAAAAGCGCATGACAACCTCTGCTTCCCTCTGCGAAGGGCCTATCTTGTATCTTTACTTTTTGCCCTTGAAAGAGTCATGGTGATCTTCACCAATTCCCTCTTTTGCCTTTGTCTTGGCTACCGTCACATGCTAGGGAAGGATCTATATTCATATATCAACTTGGAGATGAGTACTTATGCTTTATTATTGCTGACTTTACCCTTGAGGTAAATAGTTGGGAGGCAAAACTATAAGCCCCTATCTTTCTCTGTGTCCAACTGAAACTTTGATACCATGAGTACCACGTGGGTTGTAACAATTGTGGAAAACAAAAGAGATGATTGAGTATGTGGGTTTGCTTTACAAGCTCTTATTTGACTCTTTCTGATGTTATGATAAATTGCAACTGCTTCAATGACTATGGACTGTTGTTGGCTACTTCTCGGTAAGGTTTTTGTTTCATACTTTCCTTTGTGAAGGAATTGTTACTTTCCCATAAGAATCTTTATGATGTATTGTTGTTCTATGTGTGATCATGATGCCCTCATGTCCGTATTATGTTTTATCGACACCTTCATCCCTAAACGTGTGGACATGTTTATGGATCTTGGTTTTCGCTTGAGGACAAGCGAGGTCTAAGCTTGGGGGAGTTGATACGTCCATTTTGCATCATGTTTTCATGTTGATATTTATCGCTTTATGGATTGTTATATTACTTTGTGGTACTATACTTATGCCTTTTCTCTCTTATTTTGCAAGGTTTATTTGAAGAGGGAGAATACCGGCAGCTGGAATTCTGGACTGGAAAAGGAGCAAGTCTGAGTCCTCTATTGTGTGCAACTCCAAATGCCCTGAAAATCAACGTGGAATTTTTTGGGAATATATAAAAAATACTGGGCGAAAGAAGTGCCAGAGGGGCGCTACCAGGGCGCCACAAGCCTGGTAGCCGCCACCCCGTGGTGGCGGCTACAGGGCTTGTGGGCACCCTGGTGGCCCACTGGCCCCCCTCTTTTGCTATATGAAGGGTTTCGTCCAGGAAAAAATAAAGGTGGAGCTTTTTCGTGGATTCTCCGCCGCCACGAGGCGGAACTTGAGGAGAACCAATCTAGAGCTCCGGCAGGACGATCCTGCCGGGGAAACTTCCCTCCCGGAGGGGGAAATCATCGCCATCGTCATCACCAACACTCCTCTCGTCGGAGGGCAGTCATCTCCATCAACATATTCGTCAGCACCATCTCATCTCCAAACCCTAGTTCATCTCTTGTAACCAATCTCCGTCTCGCGACTCCGATTGGTACTTGTAAGGTTGCTAGTAGTGTTGATTACTCTTTGTAGTTGATGCTAGTTGGATTACTTGGTGGAAGAGTTTATGTTCAGATCCTTGATGCTACTCATTACACCTCTGATCATGATTATGATTATGCTTTGTGAGTAGTTGTTGGGGAACGTCGCATGGGAAACAAAAAAAATTCCTACGCGCACGAAGACCTATCATGGTGATGTCCATCTACGAGAGGGGATGAGTGATCTACATACCCTTGTAGATCGTACAGCAGAAGCGTTAGTGAACGCAGTTGATGTAGTGGAACGTCCTCACGTCACTCGATCCGCCCCGCGAACAATCCCGCGATCAGTCCCACGATCTAGTACCGAACGGACGGCACCTCCGCGTTCAGCACACGTACAGCTCGACGATGATCTCGGCCTTCTTGATCCAGCAAGAGAGATGAGAGGTAGAAGAGTTCTCCGGCAGCGTGACGGCGCTCCGGAGGTTGGTGATGACCTTGTCTCAGCAGGGCTCCGCCCGAGCTTCGCAGAAACGCGATCTAGAGGAAAAACCGTGGAGGTATGTGGTCGGGCTGCCGTGGAAAAGTCGTCTCAAATCAGCCCTAAAACCTCCGTATATATAGGTGGGAGGGAGGGGACCTTGCCTTGGGGCTCAAGGATCCCCAAGGGGGTCGGCCGAGTCCAAGGGGGGAGTACTCCCCCCCCCAAACCGAGTTGGACTTGGTTTGGTGGGAGGGAGTCCCCCTTCCTTCCCACCTCCTCCTTTTTTTTCTCTCTTGATTTTCTCTTCTTGGTGCATAGAGCCCTTTTGGGCTGTCCCACCAGCCCACTAAGGGCTGGTGTGCCACCCTCAAGGCCTATGGGCTTCCCCGGGGTGGGTTGCCCCCCCCCACCCTCCGGTGAACTCCCGGAACCCATTCGTCATTCCCGGTACATTCCCGGTAACTCCGAAAACCTTCCGGTAATCAAATGAGGTCATCCTATATATCAATCTTCGTTTTCGAACTATTCCGGAAAACCTCGTGACGTCCGTGATCTCATCCGGGACTCCGAACAACATTCGGTAACCAACCATATAACTCAAATACGCATAAAACAACGTCGAACCTTAAGTGTGCAGACCCTGCGGGTTCGAGAACTATGTAGACATGACCCGAGAGACTCCTCGGTCAATATCCAATAGCGGGACCTGGATGCCCATATTGGATCCTACATATTCTACGAAGATCTTATCGTTTGAACCTCAGTGTCAAGGATTCATATAATCCCGTATGTCATTCCCTTTGTCCTTCGGTATGTTACTTGCCCGAGATTCGATCGTCAGTATCCGTATACCTATTTCAATCTCGTTTACCAGCAAGTCTCTTTACTCGTTCCGTAATACAAGATCCCGCAACTTACACTAAGTTACATTGCTTGCAAGGCTTGTGTGTGATGTCGTATTACCGAGTGGGCCCCGAGATACCTCTCCGTCACACGGAGTGACAAATCCCAGTCTCGATCCATACTAACTCAACTAACACCTTCGGAGATACCTGTAGAGAATCTTTATAGTCACCCAGTTACGTTGCGACGTTTGATACACACAAAGCATTCCTCCGGTGTCAGTGAGTTATATGATCTCATGGTCATAGGAATAAATACTTGACACGCAGAAAACAGTAGCAACAAAATGACACGATCAACATGCTATGTTTATTAGTTTGGGTCTAGTCCATCACGTGATTCTCCTAATGACGTGATCCAGTTATCAAGCAACAACACCTTGTTCATAATCAGAAGACACTGACTATCTTTCATCAACTGGCTAGCCAACTAGAGGCTTGCTAGGGACGGTGTTTTGTCTATGTATCCACACATGTAAATGAGTCTTCATTCAATACAATTATAGCATGGATAATAAACGATTATCTTGATACAGGAATTATAATAATAACTATATTTATTATTGCCTCTAGGGCATAATTCCAACAGTCTCCCACTTGCACTAGAGTCAATAATCTAGCCCTCACATCATCATGTGAATTACATTGTAATAAATCTAACACCCATACAGTTCTGGTGTTGATCATGTTTTGGCCGTGGAAGAGGTTTAGTCAGCGGGTCCGCTACATTCAGATCCGTGTGCACTTTGCATATATTTACGTCCTCTCCCTCGACGTAGTCGCGGATGAGGTTGAAGCGTCGTTTGATGTGTCTGGTCTTCTTGTGAAACCGTGGTTCCTTTGCTAAGGCAATGGCACCAGTGTTGTCACAGAACAAGGTTATTGGATTCAGTGCGCTTGGCACCACTCCAAGATCCGTCATGAACTGCTTCATCCAGACACCCTCCTTAGCCGCCTCCGAGGCAGCCATGTACTCCGCTTCACATGTAGAATCTGCTACGACGCTTTGCTTGGAACTGCACCAGCTTACTGCACCCCATTAAGAATAAATATGTATCCGGTTTGCGACTTAGAGTCGTCCGGATCTGTGTCAAAGCTTGCATCAACGTAACCTTTTACGGCGAGCTCTTCGTCACCTCCATACACGAGGAACATCTCCTTAGTCCTTTTCAGGTACTTCAGGATATTCTTGACCGCTGTCCAGTGATCCACTCCTGGATTACTCTGGAACCTACCTGCCATACTTATGGCCAGGCTAACATCCGGTCTAGTGCACAGCATCACATACATGATAGAACCTATGGCTGAAGCATAGGGGACGGAGCGCATATGCTCTCTATCTTCATCAGTTGCTGGGCACTGAGTCTTACTCAATTTCGTACCTTGTAGAACTGGCAAGAACCCTTTCTTGGACTGTTCCATTTTGAACCTCTTCAAAACTTTATCAAGGTATGTGCTTTGTGAAAGTCCTATCAGGCGTTTTGATCTATCCCTATAGATCTTAATGCCTAGAATGTAAGCAGCTTCTCCTAGGTCCTTCATAGAGAAACTTTTATTCAAGTAATCCTTTATGCTCTCTAAAAACTCCACGTTGTTTCCAATCAGTAATATGTCATCCACATATAATATTAGAAATGCCACAGAGCTCCCACTCACTTTCTTGTAAATACAAGATTTTCCAACCACTTGTATAAACCCAAATGCTTTGATCACCTCATCAAAACGTTTGTTCCAACTCCGAGATGCTTGCACCAGTCCATAAATGGATCGCTGGACCTTGCACACCTTGTTAGCATTCTTAGGATCGACAAAACCTTCGGGTTGTATCATATACAATTCTTCCTCAAGGAAACCGTTAAGGAACGCCGTTTTGACATCCATCTTCCAGATTTCATAATCGAAAAATGCAGCTATTGCTAACATGATTCTGACGGACTTAAGCATCGCTACGGGTGAGAAAGTCTCATTGTAGTCAACTCCTTGAACTTGTGAAAAACCCTTTGCCACAAGTCGAGCTTTATAAACGGTCACATTACCGTCAGCGTCCGTCTTCCTCTTAAAGATCCATTTGTTCTGAATGGCCTTGCGGCCCTCAGGTAGTACCTCCAAAGTCCATACTTTGTTCTCATACATGGATCCTATCTCGGACTTCATGGCCTCTAGCCATTTGTTGGAATCTGGGCCCACCATTGCTTCTTCATAATTCGCAGGTTCATTGTTGTCTAACAACATGATTGATAAGACGGGATTACCGTACCACTCTGGAGCAGCACGTGGTCTCGTCGACCTGCGTGGTTCGACATAAACTTGAACTGGAGTTTCATGATCACCATCATCAACTTCCTCCTCAACCGGCGTCGCAATGACAGAGGTTTCCCCTTGCCCTGCGCCACCATCCAGAGGGATGAGAGGTTCGACAACCTCGTCAAGTTCTATCTTCCTCCCACTCAATTCTCTCGAGAGAAACTTCTTCTCGAGAAAAGCTCTGTTTTTAGCAACAAACACTTTGCCCTCGGATTTGAGATAGAAGGTGTACCCAACTGTCTCTTTTGGGTAACCTATGAAGACGCATTTTTCCGCTTTGGGTTCCAGCTTTTCAGCCTGAAGCTTTTTGACATAAGCATCACATCCCCAAACTTTAAGAAACGACAACTTTGGCCTTTTGCCATACCACAGTTCGTATGGTGTCGTCTCAACGGATTTTGATGGTGCCCTATTTAAAGTGAATGCAGCTGTTTCTAATGCATAGCCCCAAAATGATAACGGCAAATCAGTAAGAGAGATCATAGATCGCACCATCTCTAATAGAGTACGATTACAACGTTCGGACACACCATTACGCTGTGGTGTTCCAGGCGGTGTTAACTGTGAAACAATTCCACATTGTCTTAAGTGAGCACCAAACTCGAAACTCAGATATTCACCCCCACGATCAGACCGTAGGAACTTGATCTTCTTGTTACGATGATTTTCCACTTCACTCTGAAATTGCTTGAACTTTTCAAATGTTTCAGACTTGTGCTTCATCAAGTAGACATAACCATATCTACTTAAATCGTCAGTGAAGGTGAGAAAATAACGATATCTGCCGCGTGCCTCCACGCTCATCGGACCACACACATCCGTATGTATGATTTCCAACAAGTCACTTGCACGCTCCATTGTTCCTGAGAACGGAGTCTTAGTCATCTTGCCCATGAGGCATGGTTCGCACGTGTCAAGTGAATCAAAGTCAAGTGACTCCAAAAGTCCATCAGCATGGAGTTTCTTCATGCGCTTTACACCAATATGACCTAAGCGGCAGTGCCACAAAAATATGGCGCTATCATTGTTAACTCTAACTCTTCTGGTCTCAATGTTATATATATGTGTATCGCTATCAAGATTCAATATGAACAATCCTCTCACATTCGGTGCCTGACCATAAAAGATGTTACTCATAGAAATAGAACAACCATTATTCTCTGACTTAAAAGAGTAACCGTCTCGCAATAAACAAGATCCAGATATAATGTTCATGCTCAACGCAGGCACTAAATAACAATGATTTAAGTTCATCACCAATCCTGACGGTAACTGAAGTGACACTGTGCCGACGGCGATTGCATCAACCTTGGAACCATTTCCTACGCACATCGTCACTTCATCTTTCGCCAGCCTTCGCCTATTCCGCAGTTCCTGTTTTGAGTTGCAAATATGAGCAACAGAACCGGTATCGAATACCCAGGCACTACTACGAGAGCCGGTTAAGTACACATCAATAACATGTATATCAAATATACCTGATTTTTCTTTGCCCGCCTTCTTATCTGCCAGATACTTGGGGCAATTGCGGTTCCAGTGACCCATACCCTTGCAATAGTAACACTCCGTTTCCGGCTTAGGTCCATCTTTGGGTTTCTTCGTCGGATTGGCAACAGGCTTGCCGCTCTTCTTCGAATTGCCCTTCTTGCCTTTGCCATTTCTCTTGAAACTAGTGGTCTTATTCACCATCAACACTTGATGCTCTTTACGGAGTTCAGACTCTGCGACTTTCAGCATCGCAAACAACTCGCCGGGAGACTTGTTCATCCCTTGCATGTTGTAGTTCAACACAAAGCCTTTATAGCTTGGCGACAGTGATTGAAGGATTCTGTCAGTGATAGCTTCTTGCGGGAGTTCAATCCCCAGCTCAGCTAGACGATTTGAGTACCCAGACATTTTGAGCACATGTTCACTGACAGATGAGTTTTCCTCCATCTTGCAAGCATAGAATTTATCGGAGGTCTCATACCTCTCGATCCGGGCGTTCTTCTGAAAGATAAACTCCACCTCCTGGAACATCTCAAATGCTCCATGACGCTCAAAGCGACGTTGAAGTCCCGGTTCTAAGCCATACAAGACTGCACATTGAACTATTGAGTAGTCCTCCTTACGTGCTAACCAAGCGTTCTTAACATCCTGATCAGCCGTAGTGGGTGGTTCATCTCCTAACGCAGCATTAAGGACATAATCCTTCTTCCCAGCTTGTAAGATTAGCTTAAGATTACGAGCCCAGTCTACAAAGTTGCTTCCATCATCTTTCAACTTAGCTTTCTCTAGGAACGTATTAAAATTCAGGATGACTGTCGCGTGAGCCATGATCTACAACACAAATATATTCAAAGTGGACTTAGACTATGTTCAAGATAATTAGAGTTTAACTTAATCAAATTATTCGCTAAACTCCCACTCATTTGAGTGGTTCATGATCCACTTACACTAGCTCAAGTCCGATCATCACGTGAGTTGAGTATAGTTTCAGTGGTAAGCATCCCTATGCTAATCATATCATCTATATGATTCATGATCGACCTTTTGGTCTCATGTGTTCCGAGGCCATGTCTGCACATGCTAGGCTCGTCAAGCTTAACCCGAGTGTTCCGTGTGCGCAACTGTTTTGCACCCGTTGTATGTGAACGTTGAGTCTATCACACCCGATCATCACGTGGTGTCTCGAAACGACGAACTGTAGCAACAGTGCACAGTCGGGGAGAACACAATTTCGTCTTGAAATTTTAGTGAGAGATCACCTCATAATGCTACCGTCGTTCTAATCAAAATAAGGTGCATAAAAGGATTAACATCACATGCAATTCATAAGTGACATGATATGGCCATCATCACGTGCTTCTTGATCTCCATCGCCAAAGCACCGGCACGATCTTCTTGTCACCGGCGCCACACCATGATCTCCATCAACGTGTTGCCATCGGGGTTGTCGTGCTACTCATGCTATTACTACTAAAGCTACGTCCTAGCAAAATAGTAAACGCATCTGCAAGCACAAACGTTAGTATAAAGACAACCCTATGGCTCCTGCCGGTTGTCGTACCATCGACGTGCAAGTCGATATTTCTATTACAACATGATCATCTCATACATCCAATATATCACATCACATCGTTGGCCATATCACATCACAAGCATACCCTGCAAAAACAAGTTAGACGTCCTCTAATTTTGTTGTTGCATGTTTTACGTGGTGACCATGGGTATCTAGTAGGATCACATCTTACTTACGCAAACACCACAACGGAGATATATGAGTTGCTTTTTAACCTCATCCAAGGACCTCCTCGGTCAAATCCGATTCAACTAAAGTTGGAGAAACCGACAGTTGCCAGTCATCTTTGAGCAACGGAGTTACTCGTAACGATGAAACCAGTCTCTCGTAAGCGTACGAGTAATGTCGGTCCAAGCCGCTTCAATCCAAAAATACCGCGGAATCAAGAAAATAATAAGGAGGGCAGCAAAACGCACATCACCGCCCACAAAAACTTTTGTGTTCTACTCGAGAAGACATCTACGCATGAACCTAGCTCATGATGCCACTGTTGGGGAACGTCGCATGGGAAACAAAAATTTTCCTACGCACACGAAGACCTATCATGGTGATGTCCATCTACGAGAGGGGATGAGTGATCTACGTACCCTTGTAGATCGTACAGCAGAAGCGTTAGTGAACGCGGTTGATGTAGTGGAACGTCCTCACGTCCCTCGATCCGCCCCGCGAACAATCCCGCGATCAGTCCCACGATCTAGTACCGAACGGACGGCACCTCCGCGTTCAGCACACGTACAACTCGATGATGATCTCGGCCTTCTTGATCCAGCAAAAGAGACGGAGAGGTAGAAGAGTTCTCCGGCAGCGTGACAGCGCTCTGGAGGTTGGTGATGACCTTGTCTCAGCAGGGCTCCGCCCGAGCTCCGCAGAAACGCGATCTAGAGGAAAAACCGTGGAGGTATGTGGTCGGGCTGCCGTGGAAAAGTCGTCTCAAATCAGCCCTAAAACCTCCGTATATATAGGTGGGAGGGAGGGGACCTTGCCTTGGGGCTCAAGGAGCCCCAAGGGGGTCGGCCAAGTCCAATGGGGGAGGACTCCCCCCCCCCCAACCGAGTTGGACTTGGTTTGGTGGGAGGGAGTCCCCCTTCCTTCCCACCTCCTCCTTTTTTTTCTTTTTCTCTTGATTTTCTCTTCTTGGCGCATAGAGCCCTTTTGGGCTGTCCCACCAGCCCACTAAGGGCTGGTGTGCCACCCTCAAGGCCTATGGGCTTCCCCGGGGTGGGTTGCCCCCCCCCCCTGAACTCCCGGAACCCATTCGTCATTCCCGGTACATTCCCGGTAACTCCGAAAACCTTCCGGTAATCAAATGAGGTCATCCTATATATCAATCTTCGTTTCCGGACTATTCCGGAAACCCTCGTGACGTCCGCGATCTCATCCGGGACTCCGAACAACATTCGGTAACCAACCATATAACTCAAATACGCATAAAACAACGTCGAACCTTAAGTGTGCAGACCCTGCGGGTTCGAGAACTATGTAGACATGACCCGAGAGACTCCTCGGTCAATATCCAATAGTGGGACCTGGATGCCCATATTGGATCCTACATATTCTACGAAGATCTTATCGTTTGAACCTCAGTGTCAAGGATTCATATAATCCCGTATGTCATTCCCTTTGTCCTTCGGTATGTTACTTGCCCGAGATTCGGTCGTCAGTATCCGTATACCTATTTCAATCTCGTTTACCAGCACGTCTCTTTACTCGTTCCGTAATACAAGATCCCGCAACTTACACTAAGTTACATTGCTTGCAAGGCTTGTGTGTGATGTCGTATTACCGAGTGGGCCCCGAGATACCTCTCCGTCACACGGAGTGACAAATCCCAGTCTCGATCCATACTAACTCAACTAACACCTTCGGAGATACCTGTAGAGCATCTTTATAGTCACCCAGTTATGTTGCGACGTTTGATACACACAAAGCATTCCTCCGGTGTCAGTGAGTTATATGATCTCATGGTCATAGGAATAAATACTTGACACGCAGAAAACAGTAGCAACAAAATGACACGATCAACATGCTACGTTTATTAGTTTGGGTCTAGTCCATCACGCGATTCTCCTAATGACGTGATCCAGTTATCAAGCAACAACACCTTGTTCATAATCAGAAGACACTAACTATCTTTGATCAACTGGCTAGCCAACTAGAGGCTTGCTAGGGACAGTGTTTTGTCTATGTATCCACACATGTAAATGAGTCTTCATTCAATACAAATATAGCATGGATAATAAACGATTATCTTGATACAGGAATTATAATAATAACTATATTTATTATTGCCTCTAGGGCATAATTCCAACAGTAGTTACTTTTATTCCTGAGGTGATGGGATAAGTCATGCTGATAATAGTCATGTGAATTTGGTATTCGTTCGGTATTTTGATATGATGTATGTTGTCTTTTCCTCTAGTGGTGTTATGTGAACGTCAACTACATAACACTTCACCATCTTTGGGCCTAGAGGAAGGCATTGGGGAGTAGTAAGTAGATGATGGGTTGCTAGAGTGACAGAAGCTTAAACCCCAGTCTATGCGTTGCTTCGTAAGGGGCTGATTTGGATCCACTAGTTTAATGCTATGGTTAGACGTTGTCTTAAGTCTTCTTTCGTAGTTGCGGATGCTTGCGTGAGGGGTTAATCATAAGTGGGATTCTTGTCCAAGTAAGGGCAGTACCCAAGCGTCGGTCCACCAGCATATCAAACTATCAAAGTAACGAACGTGAATCACATGAACATGATGAAACTAGCATGACAGAAATTGTCGTGTGTCCTCGGGAGCGCTTTTCCTCCTATAAGACTTTGTTCAGGCTTGTCCCTTGCTACAAAAGGGATTGGGCCAATTTGCTGCACCGTTGCTACTACTTGTTATTTGTTACTTTTCACCTGCTACGTTTCACCTCACTACACTATCACTTGTTACCGCTACTTTCAGTGCTTGCAGTTATTACCTTGCTGAAAACTGTTTATCAGAGCCTTCTGCTCCTCGTTGGGTTCGACACTCTTACTTATCAAAAGGACTACGATTGATCCCCTATACTTGTGGGTCATCAGCCATCTCTTCCTCAACCTAGTTCACGAACTTCGACGTCACCAGCCGACCAGCTTCGTCATGTTAGCTGGACTGGGGGCTACGCCTCGCTACATCGACCATGTTGCATCGCTACTTCATCAAGCCGATCTCTTCGCTCGGTTACTTTGGGACCGGCTTGGGGGTTGGGTGCTCGGCCCGCTGTAAGCTCAGACCACATCATCAATACTCAGCACATTAACCAGCTAAGTCGTATTCATGCTCAATCTTTTTTCAATTTTTAATTTCTATGCGGCTCAACCAAGCATTATATTTGTGTTAAACAAAAAAGTAGTTTGTTAAAAACTTGGCTTGTTAAGAGCGTTGTTTGTTAAAAATACTTCCCTTACCCATGTTATTTTGGGGCTTTTAAATTTATATGAGTCATTTTATAATAAATGTTTTCTTCTTGCTCATCACAAAGTCTATTTCTACCACTCCTTCCCCAACTCGAGTGCTCGGTCAATAGACGGATTGCGTAATTTCTATCTAAAGTCGCTCGAGTTTAGTTTGCTAAACTGGCCTCGGAGAAACACTCCGCCTTCGGGATATGGAGGTTGAAGTTGAAGTTGACCCGCTTGAAATCTTAAGATCGGATGTGTCATGTTGAAGCACGATGGAAGCACAAACTAATTTTAACAACAATTTCCGGATTGGCACCAAGAAACTTGATTCAGTTTGGACATAAAGTTTTTTGGTTTTCCGGGCTTATGGCACCTTTAACTTATTTTTCTTTTTTCTTTTCAGGAGGCGAGACATCCTCTTGTTCGAGGTCTTCGGCGTGGTAGTTCTGCTCGGTAAATCTTTTCCGACCCGCAGTTCCGCACCTTTCGTGTCGATTTGTACTTCGGCGTTGTCAAAACACCCACAACAAGTGCATAATATTTTTCAAGGAGATTATGATCCTCGAGTTAGTCGGCCGCACCCAAACTGAGTCTCGAGAACTATGCACACTGTGTTTCCGTTCCTAAGTATGTTGCCGAGCTAGGAGTTGATCCTCAAGTCGATTTCGCGAATTGGCCTGGGTCTCTAAGGCTATTGGAACCAGAGGTTTTATCCCTTAGGTGCATCCCGGGTTTTAGACCGACACGCACCTTGAGGGATACTCGCTATACATATTGGCAGAGAATAAAATTGCACGAATTGGAAAAATCCAAAAAAACAGCCCATGACCTAGGTGGTGCACCACTTCGGAAGCAGTCCGGCATAAAGCTCGGATGCAAGTGGCTGGCCCCATAGATGGTGGGTCCAGCATTGGAGCTCAGACGCAAGAGGACACGTGGGATGCAGTTTTATGTTGGAGCTCGAACGCAAGAGGATACCGCCGCACGGGAAAATTTCAAACTCGAGGTGTGGTGCGAAAAATTACAAGGTATTAATAAAGGCCGATAACTTAAAGGGGCTCCTCGGATGCCCGACGGTTGAACTCTTTGGATTCACCCCAACGATCCTCGAGATTAGTGATGGGATGATTTGTTGAACCCGTTTTCAAGACCGATGACCAAAGATAAAGAACAATTTGGAAGAACCGATGAGCGTCCCAACTTGAAGACCTATGCTCAAAAATCGTTAAGTCATAGGCGGTTGAATTGGTGTTGGCCGAACATAAATGGGGAGAATAACTGGCCCCGCAAGCTGAAGACTTTGGGCACGAGAAGCAGCTGTAAATCAAGACTATGGCATTGGAGGCTAGTTCGGGGGCTACTGAGGGAGTCCCGGACTAAGGGGTCCTCGGGCCGCCGGCCTATCTCTATGAGTCGGACTCTTGGGCCACTTCGGGTAGCCGATGACATATACAAGGAAGATTTCATAAGACTTGGTGATCAAGACAAGGACTCCTCTACACCGACGTAGCCGACTAGGACTCTTGTTATCGTAGGCCTATGGTGCATTATATAAACCGAGGCCAGGCTAGTCGGTGGACAATATCATATTCATATGATCATTACTCATAGGGTTTTAGACCACAACATATGATCCTGAGGTAGGTCAACTGTGTACTCGATACTCCACCATCAAAATAAACAAGAGCAGGACGTAGGGTTTTACCTCTATCAAGAGGGCCCAAACCTAGATAAACATCGTCTCCTTCGTCCCTTGTTACCCATCGATCCAAGATCCATAGTGAAAGGACGTGGATGTCGCCTAAAGGGGGGTGAATAGGCGCTTTAAAATAATTACGGTTTAGGCTTGAACAAATGCGGAATAAAACTAACGTTTAATTTGTCAAGCACAAAACCTACAACAACTAGGCTCACCTATGTGCACCAACAACTTATGCTAAGCAAGAAAACAACTAAGTGATAGCAAGATATATGACAATAAACAATATGGCTATCACAAAGTAAAGTGCATAAGTAAAGGGTTCGGGTAAGAGATAACCGAGGCACATGGAGAAGATGATGTATCCCGAAGTTCACACCCTTGCGGATGCTAATCTCTGTTGGAGCGGTGTGGAGGCAGAATGCTCTCCAAGATGCCACTAAGGCCACCGTAATCTCCTCACACCTTCGCACAATGCAAGATGCCGTGATTCCACTAAGGGACCCTTGAGGGCGGTCACCGGACCCATACAAACAGGTTGGGGCAATCTCCACAACTTAATTGGATCCTCCCAACAACACCACAAAGCTTCACCACAATGGAATATGGCTTCGAGATGACCACAAATGCTCGCGGCAATCTCCACAACTTAATTGGAGACCCGACGCTTGCTCGGAGCTTTACACCACAATGATTGAGCTCCGAGGCACCACCAAGCTTCTAGGGGTACCAAGTACCCAAAGGTAATAAGATTCTCAACTTCTCACTTCCACGTATCACCGTGGAGAACTTAAACCGATGCACCAAATGCAATGGCAAGGGCACACGGAGTGCCCAAATCCTTCTCTCCCCAATCCCACCAAAGCAACTAATGCTAGGGAGGAAAACGAGAGGAAGAATGAAGAAGAACACGAAGAACTCCAAGACCTAGACCCAATGGGTTCCCCTCACTTAGAGGAGAAAGTGGTTGGTGGAAATGTGGATCTAGATCTCCTCTCTCTTTTCCCTCAAGAACTAGCAAGAATAATTGGAGGGATTGAGAGTTAGCAAGCTCGAAGAAGGTCAACAATGAGGGAAGAAAACAAGCTAAAGAGATAAGGTTCAATGGGGAAGAAGACCCCCTTTTATAGGTGGGGAAAAATCCAACCGTTATGCTTCACAGCCCGCACAGAGCGGTACTACCGCTCATGGGAGTGTTACTACCACTCGGTAGGTTCACCAACCATGCTGAGGCCGAAAAGGATGCAAAAAACAACTGAGAGGTACTACCGGTCCTGAAGCGGTACTACCGCTCCTGAAGCGGTACTACCGCTGGCACCACGAGCGGTACTACCGCTGGATACTGAAACTGCTGTAACTTTAGCATACGGACTCCGAATTCAACGAAACCAAGTTTGTTGGAAAGATAACGACATGGGCTAACACAATATTGATAGAATTATCAATAAGAAGCAAGTGAGAAAAGTCCCATAAGAAAAAGGTGAGAACCCTTCTTTGAATAAGACCGATAAAAACTCCCAACATCGAAAACATCATAGAAGATGCATATGGACTCTATTTTCGATGAACTCGAGCGTGTCATGAAGATGACCATAAGCTCTAAAATTCACAAAGAGAAATACCAAACAAGAACCAAGAAGTATGATGCAAGGATGCAAATGTTTTGAGCTCTCAACGAATGATACGATCAAGCTACTCACTTGAGAGCCCCCCCTTGACAGTACGACAATCTATCGTTAAACAGAAAACCTATTGATACGTCTCCGTCGTATCTACTTTTCCGAACTCTTTTGCCCTTGTTTTGGACTCTAATTTGCATGATTTGAATGGAACTAGCTCGGACTAACGTTGTTTTTAGCAGAATTGCCATGGTGTTGTTTTTGCGCAGAAATAAAAGTTCTCGGAATGACCTAAGAATTTACGGACAATTTTTGTGGAATATATGAAAAATACTGGCGCAAGAATTAGCGGAGGAACTGGAGATGTGAGCCCACAAACCCACCAGGCGCGGCCCACCCCTGGCCACGCCTGGCAGGCTTGTGGGGCCCACAACGCTCCACCATCTCCAAATCCAGCTCTATTTAGCCTCTTTCATCCGGAAAAAAAAATCAAGGAGAAGAGTTCATCGCGTTTTACGATACGGAGGCGCCGCCACCTCCTTTTTTGCTATGGAGGGCAGATCTGGAGTCCGATCTGGAGTAATCTCATCGTCATCACCAACCTTCCTTCATCGCCAATTCCATGATGCTCTTCACCGTTCGTGAGTAATCTCATCGTAGGCTTCCTGGACGGTGATGGGTTGGATGAGATCTATCATGTAATCGAGTTAGTTTTGACGGGGATTGATCCCTAGTATCCACTATGTTCTGAGATTGATGTTGCTACTACTTTGCCATGCTTAATGCTTGTCACTAGGGCCCGAGTGCCATGATTTCAAATCTGTACCTATTATGTTGTCGCCAATATATGTGTGTTCTTGATCCTATCTTGCAAGTTGTAGTCACCTACTATGTGTTATGACCCAACAACCCCAGAGTGACAATAGCCGGAACCACTCCCGGAGATGACCATAGTATGAGGAGTTCATGTATTCACCAAGTGTTAATACGTTGGTCCGTTTCTTTATTAAAAGGAGAACCTTAATATCCCGTAGTTTCCATTAGGACCCCGCTGCCTTGGGAGGGATGGAAAATAGATGTCATGCAAGTTCTTTTCCCTAAGCACGTATGACTACATACGGAATACATGCCTACATTAGATTGACGAACTGGAGCTAGTTACTTATCTCTCCGTGTTATAACTGTTGCATGATGAATAGCATCTCGCATAATCATCCATCACTGATCCAATGCCTACAAGTTTTTCCTACTGGTCCTTGCTACGTTACTTTGCTGCTACTGTTGTCACTGCTGCTACTGTTAGTCTGTTGCTACTGTTGTTACTTTGCTGCTACTGCTGTCACTGCTGCTATTGGTTATTGTTGCTACTGCTGCTATTATACTATCTTGCTACTGATACTTTGCTGCAGATACTAAATCTTTCAGGTGTGGTTGAATTGACAACTCAACTGCTAATACTTGAGAATATTCTTTGGCTTCCCCTTGAGTCGAATCAATAAATTTGGGTTGAATACTCTACCCTCGAAAACTTTTGCGATCCCCTATACTTGTGGGTTATCACCTATCAAGGGGAAACCTATACCTTGCACCTCGTCCTCTTGAGCTAGATGACGATGATCTTGGCTTCCTCAAGATGGACCACCTTTCTTGCTTGTGTTGGCTTGATGAAGACTAGTTGATTGCTCCCCCATACACACTATGGGTGAGCTGCTCTTCAGCATATCTTCACAAGTCCATTGCCACCATCCTCCATCACTTGACGTCATCCTCCATGGGTTGTATGAGATATTCCTCTTGACGCAAGCCCATGGAAACACACCTAACCCCACATAGAACTCTCAAGAAGACCATGGG
Organism: Hordeum vulgare subsp. vulgare; assembly: GCF_904849725.1. Lineage (NCBI taxonomy): Eukaryota > Viridiplantae > Streptophyta > Magnoliopsida > Poales > Poaceae > Hordeum > Hordeum vulgare. Next base: position 481,272,560 of record NC_058518.1, on the reverse strand, counting down.
TTAATACACAAATACGTACTGGACAATGCTTACCATACCATGGGATCACTTGATCCCTCTCGGTACATCTTGTACGCTTTGTGTGTTGGTCATCTTGATTTACTCTTTGTCTCACGATCTTGATCAACCTTGTGTCTCTATGACCATTCTTTGGATAATACCTTGAATACCACCTTGGTCATCATATAAACTCCTTGAACCCAACAGATGGACTTCAAGAAGTGCCTATGGACAAATCCTATAAATATAACTTAAGGAAACCATTACTCCATAGGAATTGTCATTAATTGCCAAAACCACATATGGAGATATATGCTCTAACACATAGTTTATACCCCCTACTCGAGATCACCCGGTTTTGACACCAACAAGAAGACAGTGAACCGCATATCACTCCTCCATCAAGTTCTAATAAAAGCAAATCAATTCTCCATCAATTAAAAAAAAAGTAAGAACAAAGATGTGCATCGTTTGTTAGTCTATAGTGATTCTTTTAGTATGGCAACAATTGGTTTAAGTTATATTAATTGTAAGAAGGACATGATGTAACTCTCTAACTGGCCACCTATAAAGGGATATGTTGTTGCTCTGTATCATGTTCTGAGTGTAAGGACATGCTGCAAGTTAGAGTAATTGAAAAAAAACTATCACATTTGGGGTTCGCGTCCGAGTGAATTACCATTTTTAAAAAAGTGACTGAAAACTATCATTTTTAAATTTTGTCACTAAAAACTACCACTTTTGAAAAATGGCCAATTTAGGTGATTTAAACAAGTTTATGACATGCAGGAACCACCCATCACGGGACATGGCGGCAAAGGCAATTCAGTATATTTCTTTACCGTTAAGTTGACTGGTGCGCCAACACGTCGGCATCAACTTCTTCCTCTCCCCTCTTCTCTCTATGTGGCATTTCAACAAACACATACTATGCATCGGCGGACGATAGCAGTGAGGGCTGTCGGAGCGGCCATGCCACATCCCACGCTCGGTCGTGCTTCACATGGTTACGGGCAGAGGAGGCCAAACCCAAGACCTTCCTTGCCAGTGCCGGTGCTAGTGCCCAATTGTTGGCACGAGCAACCATGCTCGTGAGGAGCGCATACACGTCAGTGCTAGGCATGCTACACGCGACCTTTGGCGGCAGCGGTTGAAAGTAGCGGTAACAAGTGATGGTGTACTGAGGTGAAACGTAGCAAGTGAAAAGTAACAAGTAACAAGTAGTAGCAACGGTGCAGCAAGTGGCCCAATCCCTTTTGTAGCAAGGGACAAGCCTGAACAAAGTCTTATAGGAGGAAAAACACTCCCGAGGACACACAGGAATTTCTGTCATGATAGTTTCATCATGTTCATATGATTCGCGTTCGTTACTTTGATAATTTGATATGTGGGTGGACCGGCACTTGGGTACTGCCCTTACTTGGACAAGCATCCCACTTATGATTAACCCCTCTCGCAAGCATCCGCAACAACAAAAGAAGAATTAAGACAACGTCTAACCATAGCATTAAACTAGTGGATCCAAATCAGCCCCTTACGAAGCAACGCATAGACTGGGGTTTAAGCTTCTGTCACTCCAGCAACCCATCATCTACTTACTACTCCCCAATGCCTTCCTCTAGGCCCAAGTATGGTGAAGTGTTATGTAGTCGGCGTTCACATAACACCACTAGGGGAAAAGACAACATACAGCATATCAAAACACCGAACGAATATGAAATTCACATGACTATTATCAGCATGACTTACCCCATGTCCTCAGGAACAAAAGTAACTACTCACAAAGCCTAATCATAATCATGATCAGAGGTGTAATGAATAGCATCAAGGATCTTAACATAAACTCTTCCACCAAGTAATCCAACTAGCATCAACTACAAAGAGTAATCAACACTACTAGTAACCTTACAAGTACCAATCGGAGTCGTGAGACGGAGATTGGTTACAAGAGATGAACTAGGGATTGGAGAGGAGATGGTGCTGATGAAGATGTTGATGAAGATGCGTCCCCTCCGACGAGAGGAGTGTTGGTGATGACGATGAAGACGATTTCCCCCTCCGGGAGGGAAGTTTCCCCGGCAGGATCGTCCTGCCGGAGCTCTAGATTGGATCTGCTCAAGTTCCGCTTCGTGGCGGCGGCGAAACCACGAAAAAGCTCCCGATTGATTTTTTCTGGAACGAAACCCTTCATATAGCAAAAGAGGGGGGCAGTGGGCCGTCAGGGAGCCCACAAGCTTGCTAGCCGCCACCAGGGGTGGCAGCTACCAGGCTTGTGGCGCCCTGGTAGCTCCCCTTTGGTACTTCCTTTTCCCAATATTTTTATATAATCCCAAAACACTCCACGTAAATTTTTAGGGCATTTGGAGTTGTGCAGAATACTGGACTAAGATTTGCTCCTTTTCCAGTCCAGAATTCCAGCTGCCTGAATTCTCCCTCTTCAAATAAACCTTGCAAAATAAGAGAGAAAAGGCATAAATATGGTACCACAAAGTAATATAACAGCCCATAAAGCAATAAATATCAACATGAAAGCATGATGCAAAAATGGACGTATCAACGGCCACTCCCCCTCACCTCCCACACACACCCACCCAACCCTTCCTCGTTGTCTCGTGCCACCTTTCACCGTTCTCTCCCTTCACCCTCCCATCCTCGCTCGATGTCTGAGGAGGACGAGGACCAAGCAGCGCCGCATAAGCGCCCTCGCACATCGCCGTTGTCGATGGCGCCGAATCAGTTGGTCAAGTGTGTCCTAAATTTCCTTGCGGCCCCGAGCGACCGCGTCGAGTCTGCCACCTGCACCACCTGATATATATTTACCAAACGAAACAATGCACTAAGACTTGCATGATTTGACCAGCTACGGGAAAGCAAGTGTACATATGCTCCATGTCCAATTTGATGCCCTGGGTTTACCATGGGAGGGGGACGATGTCCCCCTACCCTACACATAATTTCGATGGTGCTTGGTGAGTTACCAAGTTTAACATGGGTCAAATAGGTTTAATAGAAGGACAAACACAGGCCCGTCCCAAAGAGGGGGGTGGGGGACCGGCAGTCGTCCCTGGCCCCCAGGTACCAAGGGGGGCACAATTCCGCTGTTAATTGGCCCGCTGCCCTGGCCCAGAATCCCGATTTATTTACGTACTCCAACTCAAGAAAAATATAGAAGTCCTAAAATGTTTTCTTGGTTTTCCGGCGTTCCTTCCATTGTGCTACTACCTCCGTCCGGGTTTATTACGCCCCCTTTCAATTTAAGCCAAAAATTGAACATAAATTTAACTAATAAAATATAACATATATGTCACAAACATTATACCATAGAAAACCTTTTTCAAATAAAAATCCAACAATATACTTTATGCAACATATACTTTACATATTTTTATTCAAATATATGGTCAAACCAGGACACAGAATACAAGGGGGCCTAATAAACAGGAGGTAGTACTATTCGGGGCCCTTGCGATTAATCAAGAAGTTATTGCATCCCATTAATTAATTAAGTGTAGTTATGTACTCCCTATGTCACGGTTTAGAAGGTATTTTCTAACCCATCTCATAGTCAATCAATAAGCACCTAGGTTTCAGAGAATTTCCAAATAGTCCTCTAAACGGTAACAGAGGAAGTAACAACCGTTGTTAATTTCCTTCCTTAGTCCACAAGCCGAAAACTATGCGCCCAATTTGTGTGAGAAAAGCAGGAGACATCGACTATGCTACACGCGGGTGAGAATAGCTCAAAGACCGTGATGCTTGATATCCATCGACTGTGCGTGCATGGTGCCGCTTCGAGTCGAGGGAGGGTTGGAGTGCCGGAGATATCGAGTCGGCGACTAGTCAGGAGGCATATCGTACTGTTATGGCACGGTTACAGTTACATAAAAGAGAAGGTCACTAATCTATTTTTAGTTGTCTAATCTCTATTTGTGGTAGTCTATGGCCTATGAAAATTTACAATGATGGTTGATTAAGATGTAAATGATAACCAACTTTGGCCTCTCCGTTGTTTGCAACTGGGCACTAATAATCGATTCGTGAGTATTGGTGATGGATATATATTATTCGCGTTACCAAATTTTTGTTTAGCGACTTGCCCATAATTGCTATGTCAAAATAAAATAATGTTAATCCCTAAGGCCTTGTTCGGTTGACAGGGAAGTGAAAGGGATTTGGCGGAGACCCATGAGATTAAATCCCTAACAAGTCAAATTTCCCTCTAATCCTCTCCAATCCCTTTGGAAGGGGGACTAACCGAACAAGGCCTAAGGTGGGGACTATACATAATACAATACTAACATCTAAAGGGATGACATGAGTGATCATGGGCATTTAAATCATCTGTTAGTTTTGACAAGGTATCCGATTTTGCTATAGCTATAGTTATAATCAAAGAAACTAGGATAAACTTAATAATAAAGCTACCGGACATAGTAAAAAACTTTGACTCCGAGCAAACTTATATGTGAACTAAAAAGGACCAGAGGGTGTATCTACTACTCCCTTCGTAAAAAATATAAAAAAGTTTAGAACACTGAAGTAGTGATCTAAATGCTCTCATATTTCTGTATAGAAGGGGCAGTATACACTTGTTGAAATGGCGCACCCAAGTCGTATTTGTTAATTAATTCAAAGAAATTAAACAAGGAGCCTCCAAACAAGAAAGGTGTATCCCTCTCACCGCTACACTAGCATCCCAACACCACCGTGAGCAAAGCAAGCAACAGCCACCAAGTACATTACGTCGTCCAATGCAATTCGATGGGCAATGCATATCGAGGCATTGCAAATTCCACATAAGTAAACAACTTCCCTAGTCAGGTTCAGTTCAGTACAAACATAGAATTTGACCTACTGAACCCAAATAGGCATCCAAAGAAAGACGCCTCACTTTGATTTTTTTGGGAAAGGAGGAAGACCCCCGGCCTCTGCATCTCGGCCCTGGTCTGTGCCCTCCGCTCACCTCGGCGGACTCCCCAGACCGTGTACGGATGGCGTCCTCCTCGGATGCCCACTCTGCAATGAGCGGCGGCGGCATGACGGCCGCAAAACCCGACCTGGAAAACTTTTACGATCACTTGGATCTCAATGACGAGGAGTTTGATGATGTAGAGATTGATGAGAAAGATCCTGAGATTCAAGAAAGCGTCCGGTGGCTTGCCTTAGCTAGGGTACATAACGGGAATAATTTTAGCCAATTTGCCTTCTACAAGGATATGAGGACGGCATGGAATCCAGCGCAGAGCGTGAGGTTCCGACCTGCTGGTCCTAATAGATTCGTCGTCCAGGCCTCATGCTTGGTGGATTGGGAACACATCATGATGCAAGGTCCATGGATGTTCCGTAACTGAGCTGTGCTATTGTGTCGGTATGATGGTTTCAGTAAAGCTCTGGATGTTGTGTTCGTCCATATGCCAATTTGGCTTCAGATTCACAAGCTACCAGACCCTTATTGCAAGAATAATATTACAGAGAAACTCTTGAAGTGTGCTGGTGAGATCATGGAGATGCGTCCAAGTGGCAACATCTAAGGTGATTATGTAAGGGTGAGGGTGAATCGTGATATCCAACAGCCCCTTACAAAATTTGTTTGTATTGTACATGCGAAGGAGCGACAAGTTTATCTGGTTTGCTATGAAAAGTTGGCCAGGTTTTGCAAGGTGTGTGGCCTAGTACGTCATGAGCACAAGGAGTGTGGGCTGGGAATACACGATGAGAAGAAATTGAAATATGGGGATTGGATGTATGCTGATGCTCCTAACCGCCCATGATAAGAAGCTACTCCTTTAAAGGTAGATGGCCCTCATCCTTCGGGGAGGGCTAGAAGCCTAAACGCCCTGATTGATTCCGGGCAGGAGAAGATTGGTCCTGAGACCCTGGACATGGCATCGAGTCCGGTGAAGAACCCTCGTGGCGAGATGGATGTGGACAGGGATGTGAGGAAGAGGTTAAACGTGGATACAACGGGGAACGAAACAAAGTACGATTCAGGTACACCGGCACCTATGCTTGCTATCACTCATGGTAGTGGTATGGATTTAGGGAAGGATAAATCTCCCATGAACAGCAGCTCAAGCAGTAAGTGACTTAAGCTCTTAAAGGACACTGGCAAGAATGAGATATCAGCGGCCTCCCCCAAGGAGGACCGCTAGACACAATGAATATACTATAGTGGAACTGTCGGGGCGGGGGGGATAGTTAGGGAGGTATTGGCCCTCTCTAAATCCAACAACCCCAAACTAGTCTTTCTTTGTGAGGCTAGACAAGAGGCCATAAAAGTGAAAATATTGAGATGGAGACTTGGTCTGAAAAGGTTTCCATGGTGTGAGTAGTGATGGTAAAAGTGTTGGCCTAACATTGTTCTGGGATGAGTCTTTGATAATAACAGTACTCAAAGCTTGCAGCCATTTCATCGATGTTAGAATTGTGGATGGAGATACGGTATTTCATGGAGAAGTACCTTTGTTTATGGTGAGCCACGAGTGGAAAACACACAGTGTATGTGGGATCACTTATGTTGACTCCGTGTTGTCTCACAGGAGAAATGGTTTTTTTGTGGTAATTACAATGAAACATTGTGGCAGCTTGAGCACCTCTCGAGGACGATGCGGGCTAAAAATCAAATGTCGGCCTTTAGAGATTGCCTCTTGATGTGTGAGCTTGAGGAGCTCGGTTTGTGTGGTCTGTCATACACATACAATAATGGACAGAAAAATACTCACAATGTCCAGGTCCAGTTGGACCGGGCGTGTGCGGATGAAGCGTGGCGTGATATCTTTCGAGCGGTGAGGGTTTTTCATCTTGCCACATCGTGCTCCGACCATAGCCCCCTTTTGGTAAAACTTGAGGGAGTACAGGAGCAGAGACGTTGATATTCTGTTTCGCGCTATGAAATAATGTGGGAATGCGATCTATTGATCTCGCGTGTTATTGCACGGGCTTGGGCAAAGCATAGCCCTGCCGGAAAATTGAGTTCGGTTACCACCTCACTAAGAGAGGTCATGAAGGAACTAAAACAGTGGAGTAGTGTGAACTTTGGGAATGTTTTGAAGGAGATCGAGACGCTTCGTACACAAATTGCCGAGCTTCAGTTGGTGGGTTCAGAGCGTGCTCAGATTCGTAATAAAATGAACGAGCTTGATGAGTCGTTGTATAGAGAGGAAATTATATGGCTTCAACGTTCCCATATATCTTGGTTGAAGGAGGGTGAGCGAAACACCAAATACTTGCATCGACGGGCAGTCTAGCGAGCTCGCATGAACCATATTCAGCGCGTGTTAAAGGAGGATGGCTCTTGGTGTAATGCTCTAACTGACATGGAAAGGATGACAAACTCCTACTTTAAGGAGATTTTTACAAAGGACCTAACACTTGCCCCGGGTGAGGTCCTTGGTTGTATCGCGCCGCGAGTTACAATGGAGATGAATGACTCTCTGTGTAAGCCTTATACAGAGGAGGAAATTTATAATGCCCTCTTTTAGATTGGCCCTTTCAAGGCATGAGGTTGTGATGGCTTTCCTGCCCGGTTTTATCAGCGGAATTTGATGGCATCCAAGGAAGAAATTATTGATGCAGTCCAAGATTTTTTTGTCACGGGGATTATGCCAGCTGGTGTGAATAACACGACAATCGTGCTTATTCGAAGAGTTCCTACCCAAAGGAGCTCAAGGATTTTCGTCCAATTAGCTTGTGTAACATGGTGTACAAAATTGTCTCCAAGTGTATGGTGAACAGATTACAACCGTTCCTCATAGATCTTATATCTGAAAACTAGAATGCCTTCATTCCAAGAAGGATAATATATGTTAATTCTATCATCGTGTTCGAATGTATTCATCATATACAGTCAATCAAGAATAACTCACCAGCTTTATGTGCTTACAAGTTGGACTTATATAAGGCCTATGATCAGTTGACTAGGAGTTTTTGGAGAAAGCATTGGCCAAATGGGGCTTCTCTCAGCAGTGAATTGCTTGTGTGATGGGATGTGTTACTTTGGTGAAATATTCAGTGGAGTTTAATGGTAAATGATTGGTCGCATCCTGTTGGCTTGTGCCGAGCCCCAGAAATTCTCAAATATTCGAGAGAAATTCTCCATAAAGTTTCACATCATTTGGAGCAAGTTATTTTTTCTGCCTTTTTCTCGGTTTCCCAATCCAGAATTCGAGTTTCTAGATATTTCCCTCTTAGTGATGTACCTTGCATATTCAGAGAGAAAATGCATAAGAATTGTATGATAATAATGGATAATGGACACGATGAACACAAATATCAATAGTAATTCATGATGCAAAATGGGTGTATCAACTCCCCCTAGCTTAAACCTCGCGTGTCCTCAAGCGAAAGCCGAACTCGAATATAATGATCACATGATTAAAGAGAGAGGCGTTGATAAAAAAATACGAGCATGAGAGCGTCATGAATATTAGCATAGCAACAAATATTTTATCATATAGATTCTCACAAACAAGTAACAATCCATTCATAACTATTGAAGTATGAAGCATAAACTTTATTGAAAATCAACAAACTATGTTCTCGGTCATTGGGGCAATCATAATTCATCATAATCCACAGGAGATTCTATATAAGAGCTTTCTTTATGGCAAGTTCACATACTCAACTATCATTTAGTCTTCTATGACTGCTCACACTCAAGGCATATTTTTGAAGCTTATGTTTCCATAGGACACATAGGAAGATAGGGGCTTAAATTATTTGCCACCCAACTTATTTATCACAAGGAAAATGTCAACAATAATAAATCATGATCATCTACATCTGAAAGGATGTGGATGTCGCCTAGAGGAGGGTTGAATAGGAGCTTTAAAATAATTACGGTTTAGGCTTGAACAAATGCGGAATAGAACTAACGTTAATTTGTCAAGCACAAAACATAAAACAACTAGGCTGATCTATGTGCACCAACAACTTATGCTAAGCAAGATAAATAACTAAGTGATGGCAAGATATCTAGTAAGAAACAATATGTCTGTCACAAAGTAAAGTGCATAAGTAAAAGGCTTGGGTAAGAGATAACTGAGGCACATGTAGACGATGATGTATCCCAAAGTTCACACTCCTGCGGATGCTAATCCCCTTTTGGAGCGATGTGGAGGCACAATGCTCCCCAAGATGCCACTAAGGCCACCGTAATCTCCTCACACCCTCGCACAATGCAAGATGCCGTGATTCCACTAAGGGACCCTTGAGGGCGGTCACCGAACCCGTACAAGCAAGGTTGGGGCAATCTCCACAACTTAATCGGAGGCTCCCAACAACACCACGAAGCTTCACCACAATGGAATATGGCTTCAAGGTAACCTCAAATGCTCGGGGCAATCTCCACAACCTAATTGGAGACCCCGACGCTTTCCCGAAGCTTTACACCATAATGATTGAGCTCCAAGGCACCACCAAGCTTCTAGGACGCTAAAGCATCCACGAACAACAATCTTTAGGGTACCAAGCACCCAAGGGTAATAAGCTTCTCAAACTTTTCACTTCCACGTATCACCGTGGAGAACTCAAACCAATGCAACTAATGCAATGGCAACAACACACAAAGTGGTCAAGTCCCTCACACTCAAATCCCTCCACAACAAGAAAAGCTATGGAGAAATATGAGAGGAAGACCAAGGAGCTCACAAAGAACTCCAAGATCAAGATCCAAGTGGTTCCCCTCACATAGAGGAGAAAGTGATTGGTGTAAATGTGGATCTAGATCTCCTCTCTGTTTTCCCTCAAGAACTAGCAAGAATCATTGGAGGGATTGAGAGTTAGCAAGTTCTAAGAAGGTCAACAATGGGGGGAGAAACGAGTTCAAGAGTTGGGGAACCATTAGGGAAGAAGACCCCCTTAAATAGGTCCCCACAAATATGTCTATTACGTGTAGAGTTACACACACACGGTACAACCGGTGATGCGGGCGATACAACCACTGTGACCGGTACAACTGCCCAACCACCGCCCAACTCGAGTGCACGACACGACAAAGTCCCAAGCGGTATAACCACCTAGAACACAGGTAGTACCAGTCTATATAATATAGAGGTACAACCGGTCGACCTTCTCCCAACAACCGGAGCTCAACATAACCGTGTCCGGTTGAAGCCTGGTGTTGGGCCGATTCAACTATCCAGGGCTGCCACCCTGGTTCACCCAGCTATGAGCGGTACAACCGCCCAGGGGTAGCGGTACAATCGCTGGGGACCACTCAGTGGCAACACCCCTAGGGTATCACCCCTGGAGTGGTGATTATACCGGATGGCACGAGCGAGCGGTTCAACCACATCAAGAAAATAGGTAAGACGAGAACTGCCATAACTTGTGCAAACGAGCTTCGAATTGAGCAAACTCAAGCTTGTTGGATTGAGGACAACAAGGGCTATCCAATGAAAATGCCAATGATAGAGATATGTGAGACCTCTATGAATGAAGAACCGACAAAACTCCAACATCAAAAACATCATAGAAGATGCACATGAACTCTGTTTTCGATGAACTCGAGCTTGTCATAAAGATGGCCATAAGCTCTAAAACTCACAAAGAGAAACACCAAACAAGAACAAATAAATATGATTCAAGGATGCAAATGGTTTGAGCTCTCAACGAATGATATAATCAAGCTAATCACTTGAGAGTCCCCTTTGACAGTACGACAATCTATCCTAATATAGAAAAACCTATCAAGGGAAAACCTATACCTTGCACATAGTCCACTTGAGCTAGATGATGATGATCTTGAGTTACTCAAGATGGACCACCTTTCTTGATTGTGTTGGCTTGATGAAGACCATTTTATTTCTCCCCATAATCACTATGGGTGAGTCACTCTTCAACATATCTTCACAAGTCCATTGCCACCACCATGGAAGCCAAGCTTCAAGCAAGATATCTTCGTGATGCTCCACTTGAACTTTCACACCACAATCTTGACAACGATCACCACTTGAATTCATCCTCCATGGTTTGTACGAGATCTTCTTCTTGATGCAATCCCATGGAAACCCACCTTGGTCGTCATATGGACTCCTTGAAACCAACAGATGGACTTCAAGAAGTGTCCATGGACAAATCCTACAAATATAACTTAAGGCAACCACTAGTCCATAGGGATTATCATCAATTACCAAAACCACATATGGATAAATATGCCCTAACAACATCCACATGGATATATCAATCTGAATCTTTCCTCAACACATGATGTTTACCACTATAGAATTAATAGGTTGGAAGAGGAATAAACTTTATTGACTCAAGCATAGAGTTAAACTCCTAAAAGTAAAAGATAGGCCCTTCGGAGAAGGAAGAAGAGTTTGTCATGCACTTTTAATTTGTTGAATGTGCGAACTCTAATGCAAAGGAACGTCGCTTTATATTGCCCCTTATGATAGCAAACTTTATTATGCACTTTGTCACTTTTATTTCTTTGCCATCACAAGATCGTACAAAGCTTATTTTCCTTTGCAATAAAATATCATACATATTTTGGACCAATTTTTATTGCTTGATTCACCGATGACAACTTACTCGGAGGATCTTTCCCAATCCATAGGTAGGTATTGTGAACTCTCATGGCAAGAAACTAGGTTTTAGGGTTATGGATGCGCATGTAGTATATCTACTTGGTGCAGAATTTTTGGGCTAGCAAAGGATCTAAGGCAAGCATCACATATTGAAGGATCCAAGACCATATAACTAATTTATGAATATAAACTATCATGATCATTATGTTATCTTCCATGTCCAACATCAACACTTGATCATTATATAATATTTGATGAAGGCTCACAATCATAAAAGATGTCCAGGATAGTGTATTTATGTGTGAGTCTCCTCTCTTCTATCATAATCTTACTTAGATTGCAAAAATTAGTAATACTATGTTTGTTTACTATCAACAATTTTTATCACGTATACCCTTTTTGTGTGAAGTCATTACTTCTCATGAGATGAGCATATGATCTCTATATTTCTTTTTATTGACATGCTATGACGATAGGTGCCCATGGGTAAACCATAAAAACTCAACTAATCTTTATTATATATCTCGCATACTCGATTACAAGGATAGATGGAGCTTAAAAAAAATCCTAAGGAAAGCAAATCTAAAATTTATTTCTCTAAATCACGAAATAACTAAGAATTGAACTAAGATAGATAGTAATGGTGATACGATACTAGGGCACCTCCCCCAAGCTTGGGACAAACCAATGGAGGTGCCCATACCCATGTACTCATGCATCCTCTTTAGGTGATGGTGGTGGTGTAGCAGCATTCTTCTTCTCCAACTTACGTTGGAGTATAAAATTCTCCTCTCTCAAGACATCGTTCTTTTGCTCAAGCTTCAATATATTTTTGCATAATGCCATATTTCTTTCCTACAGAAAACGTAATGGGATAAATTGATCCTTAGATTTATTTACCCTGTTTGGGAGGCTGGACTTCTTTAATTCCACATGCATATCTTCGGGCTGAGGTAGTGGACCTTCATCTTCATCTGAGTTGGCTTCCTTCGTTTCCTCCAAATCATTGTACTCCTCCACATTAGTGGACCAAAGTTAGGGATGGATATGTCCAAAGATCTTTGGGTATGAAAAATAGTGTGAGATAGCTCTCTCCATCCGAATCCTGGGATGCCATATTCTTAAGCCTGCTAGAAAACGGCTCAAAACAAGAACAAAGGAGAAACTCGCAATGCGGTGATTAAAACACAAAAGAGTATATAAAATGATTATTTCCAGGTAAGAATATGTGCTCGGGAGGAATTCGGAGTTAGGGAGTGATACATCTTCAACGTATCTATAATTTTTGATTGTTCCATGTTGTTATATTATCATTCTTAGATGTTTTACGATCATTTTATAGCAACTTTATATCCTTTCTTGGGACTAACCTATTGACATAGTGTCAAGTGCCAGTTTTTATTTTTTGCTTGTTTTTTCCTTCCTAGAAAATCAATATCAGATGAAGTCGAAATGCTACAAAACTTTTTGGATATTTGTTTTGGACCAGAAGGAAACGTGACAACCAAGGAAGCTCACTAGGGAAGGCTGAGGTGGCCCACTATGCACCAGGACACGCCCTGGGCCCCTGGTGTGCCCTGGTGGGTAGTGGGGGCCTCGGGCACCTCCTCCACTGCCTCTTAGAGCAAGTCTAGTAGAACCCTCAAAGCCTCAAACCCTTAAAGCAGTTTTAAGGGTTGAGAAGTGCCAGTTTCTGGCACTTTTAAGGGTTGAAAAATAGGGGCAAAGACTAGAACCCTCAAACCCAACCCTTAAACTGCTTTAAGGGTTGGATTTTAGGGTTCTAGTCTTTGCCTCAACCCCAACCTTTAAAACTGTCATTTCATATATCACACATTTCATCATATGACATATCACAAATTCAATCACATTTGACATAAAACAATAATCATTCTAGTTATTATTACACCACCGAATAAAACAATAATCATTCAAATTATTACAACAATGTTTGAGCAAATTACAACAATTGTTCAAATCAAATAGGACATAGAAAAGTAAAACAAAGATACATCATGGGCCAATGCGCCGCCCATCCAACTGCCAGTGGTGCTCTACTAGATCATCCCGGAGCCGACCATGAGTGGTTGCATCCTCAATCTCATGATGTGCTTGAAGAAAAGTGTGTATCCGGGAAGGGTTTCTTTCCGGTTGCACACGAGTACCAACATTGTCATAGAAACAAGGGAGGTTTAACCCCCTCTCATCCTCTAGGATCATGTTGTGTAGAATCACACAACATTTCATGATGTTCACCAAGGTTTTTTTGTCCCAAAACCGAGCTGGACCCCGAACTATGGCAAACCTTGCTTGCAAAACACCGAAAGCTCTCTCAATATCTTTACGGGCTGCCTCTTGTGCCTTGGTGAAATGAGCATGTTTTCTTGTTAAAGGCACCCCATTTTTCTCCTTGATGGACTTCACAAGAGTTTCCCATTCGGGATAGATGCCATCGGTGAGATAGTATCCCATTGAGTACTCATTGTTCATGATTTTGTAGTTGCAAGCTGGAGCATCCCCAGAAATTAATCTTTTGAACAAAGGAGATCTATTGAGGACATTGATATCATTGAGTGTTCCCGGCAACCCAAAGAATGCATGCCAAATCCATGTGTCCTCCGATGCTACGGCCTCAAGCACAATGGTAGCATCACGGCTTTTACCACAATACATTATGTGCCATGCCTTTGGGCAATTTTTCCACCTCCAATGCATGCAATCAAGACTACCAAGCATCCCCGGCCATCCCCTTTTTTCATTCATTTCCATTAATCTCTTTGTATCTTCCTCGTTTGGTGCCCGAAGATACTACTCTCCATACAACCGGATGACCAACTTGGCAAACCTACGGACGGACTCCATGGTTGTATCTAGCCCAATGCGAAGATACTCGTCGGTATAATCCGCGGGTATGCCATAAGCGAGTACCCGCATTGCCGCCGATATCTTATGATATGCACTAAACCCCATGATACCGGCGGCGGATCTACGACGTTTAAAGTAATAGGAGGCAGCCTCACAATCGGTGACAATCTTCACAAACAAACTACGACGCATTCGGTACCTTCTGCGAAAGAGACGAGGATGGTATGTAGGTACCTCTGCGAAGTAGTCTTGCATCAAATGCTCGTGTCCGAGAGCGCGGTTCCGGTAGATGGTGAGTCGCCCCATCTTCGACCCTCTCCTCTGATCCATAAGCTTCACGCGGTCTTCAAACGCTTGCACGTCGACGAGGAGGCTCATCATCTCGACGTCGTCGTCTTGCAACAACTCGTCAATGTCCGAATCGTCGGATGACGACCAATCCGATGAATCGGACAACGAGTCCATGTCGTCGTTGTTCACCTCCATCTACATACCGAGTGGCAACAATTGTGAGTGCCAATGAAGCAAAAATTTAAAACTGATTTTTTTTTAAAAACTCACCTTCGGCCCAGCCAGGGCACGAGCGGGCGATGGGCGTCGGGGCGGCAGGCGGGCGGGCGGCCGGCGGGTGTCGGGGCGGCAGGCGGGCGGGCGGGCGGCGGGCGGGCGGGGTGGGGCGCGTAGGGGCAGCGGGGCGGCGGAGGGGCAGTCGGGGCGGGGCGGCGGGTGGCCGGCATCGATGCGGAGGGCCAGACCGCGGAGGGGCGGCGTCGGTGGTCGGGGGGCGGGCGGGCAGCGGCGTCAGGGGCGTGAAGGGGGCGGCAGGCGGGGCGCGGAGGAGCAGCGGGCTGGCGCCGGCGGCGGCGGGATCGGGGAGGGATTGCAGGGCCGGATTAAAGAAGGGATGTCTGCACTCACACGGTCATTATCGCTTCCAGCTGCAGACAACGAGGACAAGGATTTTCATCTTGAATGCCAAGACAAACAAATTAAGACCAAAACATCAACACTGAGACAACCCCTTCAACAAGTTAATGACATTGGGTACCCTAGTTTTATGTGAACCTAATCAAAACTAGGAGAATAGTGCTCTGACCTCTGAGCGTTTAACAAATTATAGTGTAAATAATAAATATTGTCGGCCCTAAGTACATAAGATAACATGTTGACCAAAACACAAGGAGGAGTGAGTGTGCGGGGGGAAGACAAGAGGTCAAACTACCAATCAACACCAGACATATTTTAAGGTCCTGTGTTTTGCAACTAGGCTGGATATTAATATTGTATAAAACACACCAAGTATATTTGTGAGACTAAGCATTGTAGATCCCTCTAACCAAAATTCTATAAATACAACACACATAAACACATTATATACAATATACATGAAAGTGGCACTAATTAGTGCGTGAATGTAAGCGTCTACTATTGTGATGCTTTTTTGAAGAAAAAAGTGTATAATTATTCCCCCTTACATTGATTAAGACCATATTACCATAAAATCTTTCAAGTGTTCCACATATAATTTTGAAAAAATAATGCACTTTTCTTGTACTTAAACACCAATATATTCACAATGTTACGTATTGTAATTGTATATCAATGAACAGCTTTTAACAAAACATTGTAATTAACACTTTTATATGCATCGACACAATTATATGTAAAAGTTGTTAATTGAGAGAAAATAATAGCTAAGATTGTATGTTGAAAAATGCACCAAAAACATACTAGTTAAGGTTTAGTTGTAGAATAAAGTTGTAAACAGGTAAAGATTTTTGGTACAAATAAGTAGTTATTATTCTTGTGGTACAAATAAGTAGTTATTATTCTTGGTAAGATGCGCCGACAACACCATGGTAAGAGGTGTCGTGCACAATGACAAGGCATAAATAGGGAATAAAAATAAGGTATGTTCGGCCAGTCTTTCATTGTACAATTCTAGAAGATAACTTGACATTGATCTCGTTTCTTCTCGAGTTCACGATATGGAAGATGTAAACACTACAGAACAACAAGCAAACCATCAATTTAGGGGAAACTTGGATGACTCTCGAACGATTACGTAGAAAATACTAAAGATTATCTCTAATTCACAT
This sequence comes from Hordeum vulgare subsp. vulgare, assembly GCF_904849725.1. Lineage (NCBI taxonomy): Eukaryota > Viridiplantae > Streptophyta > Magnoliopsida > Poales > Poaceae > Hordeum > Hordeum vulgare. Next base: position 481,256,065 of record NC_058518.1, on the reverse strand, counting down.
GCATGTAAACAACCCCCAATATGATACTCAACAGAAGCGCACAGATTTGGTTGTCGGGATCATTGCGATTTTTATTTACAAAATAAACTTATCTTTTATATGAGGCAACACCTCTTTATTTATAGTGCATGCAAGCAACATGTGAAACCCCAAGTTCCATAGCATTACTTTTTTTCTTGAATTTATTTGGATTTTTAATTGAATTTGAAATTTTCTTTTTCTAGAAAGGTCAGCTGGACTTTGTTTCAAATTCTTTTTGTTCCAACATTCCTAAGTTGACACAACCACTCTTAATCTTGTCAAAGCATCTTCGTTTCCATCTTAGCCCTCCATAATTTGTTCTTTCACTTCTAACATTGTTTTTTTTCTTTGAAAATGAATGCCTTTTTCACCTTGGTTGTGAAGGGAATTCCAATTATGTTTATTCGCAACCTCTTAAAAAACCGTAAATCCTTATACCCTTCTAGCCCCATCTTAAACCAGAAACTTGAGTGCCCATGTGCAAAATGTGAGCTCAAGCTTCAAACCTAGTTTTTGGCATCCTTTTACACTTAGAAAGGCAATGTGAATTGTATTGCTCTGATTGATCGGAAACCTGGCAAAGGTACTTAGCTCAGCGACTTTTGTATAGCTACGGAAACTCAGCTAGAACCAACTAGCCGTTTGATCTATGCACAATACAAACACTTACTCACACGAAAATTGTAGGTGACCTACCACTCATGTATGTGCGTAATCTCACCTGAAATATGTCTAGTGCACTGTTGGAGCTAGTGTGCATACGTGTGATAAGGTGTGAGAGGCTAGAAGCTACCAAAGTGGCATGTCCATGCCGGCAGCCGGCTAAAACCGTGCTCTGCCGTTCTGTCCGACGGGCGCGAGCATTATAGAGGCCCTCAGCACACGCCACCGCGCCAGGCCACCCTCATGCACCTCCACGGCGCCACTAGCGGATTTTCCCGCACTTTTTCTTTCTTCTCGCCGCCACCTGTCAACCGATGACCTAAGATATCTTCATCATGCTACATAAGCCCTCTTCAGCTACCAGCTTCGGGTTCTGGGTTCATGGTCTGGGAATTTCGGTTTTGGAGGGATGGGAGTGCTTTCAGATCCTCCGTCCTCGACGATGACAGTGGATCACGCTCTGAATTCTGAACGTCACCACCACATTCTTCTTCTGCCTCAGGAGATAATGAGATATCATGCACACATGGGTGAATGCTGAGTTGCCGACCATGTTATGGATTACTACTACTAGATGAAAACTGCTGGAGCGGCAGTCGTTGTGGGTTTGCACTTTGCTTCTTTTGTCAGTTAAGTTGTTACAAGCATGGGAGCTTAACTGAATGGAAACTGGCAGGATATTGCATCCCTTGAATTCTCTCCATGGAGCGTTAATTACACATGCAGTCACATACAAGTTGGTAGTAAAAGTGCCTGTGCCTTTCAAAATAGAGTTGGCAGTAAATTGAGGAACAAAAATATAGGCCTCAAAACTATCTGACAGCTTACATGATCGAAAAACATGAACCGTAAGGAGCAGTCTATGATTTGCAATGGTCTTCGTTATATAAGAACAATGATTGTTTCGCTCCAAAAACACCAATTGGGGTGGTGGCGCAGTTGGCTAGCGCGTAGGTCTCATAGCTATCTTTGACGTGAGTGATCCTGAGGTCGAGAGTTCGAGCCTCTCTCACCCCACATAAAAACAAACACCATGGTATTGATGAAAAGCTCCGTGACAACTTGGGTCGTCACGTATCCACCTAATTCATCAGGTGAACTGGGCATGTCTGAACCTTGGTCTTCAATTTTCATCTCCTACTGTTTGAATTCTTCTTTTTCATTTTCCTTCAGGGGCTTGTCATTCTTCTGATTTTCAGCACTAGCTAATGTTTAGGCTAAAGGATCCTTTATTGAGTTGGTGTTTGGCACATCCTTGAGAGATTATCAACTCAAATTGTATGCCTTTAGTGATTACCCTATCATGTGAATTTTTGGTTTTCAAACAACCAAACGAAAATAGTAATAACAAATAAAATAGTATAACTAGCTAATTATTACAGATCACGGATTTATCCACTTCGACGCGTGTGGTTAAGCTGTAAACATTTGTAAATTATAGTGAAATCAATTAACATACAGTCAAATCACTTAGAAAATTGTGTGGCAGTTGCTAAATACCCCACTTTCATGTCAGAACTGATGGGAGTCAGTCTAATCGGTGCATGCCCGCGACATGTGTTTTCGTTTGCACACATAAATTTCTGCTAGCACTACTATACATGTCGCATCTTATTTATTTTATATGTTGTCATCTATTTATCGAGATATAAAAGGAAAACCCTCAGCATCAACCGGTTGAAAAGCCATGCCGCGTCTGCCACCTTCTTTATGCAACACATGTCCTGTCGGTCCACACACATCTTTATCTTTTCCGTTTCCTCAAACAACTCTCCAACTGCATCTTCTTCCCGGCGAGTCTCCTGTTCCTCCCACATCTCTCCCATGTAGTAGATTGGCGCAGGCAGCCGGCCGTCACCACCGCTCATACCTGGTAGTCGGTCGCCCCGCCGCATAGTGTTGCCTACCTCTTCCTCCCTGTATCTAGATTGGGATCCCAAGTCGTCGTCGACTATCGTGCCCGAGATCCGTACGGCCTGATTGTGTCTTCAGCAGCACACGGCCTTTGCGTCACCGTTGTTGTCCTCGGGAGCTCTCCTTTGTGCTGCAAGGACCACGGCATGAAGGGGCGACCCGAGCTTTGAGCTTTGTCCATGGCCATGGCGACCGGCTGATTTCTTGCAACAAGGATCTTGTTGTGGTTTTCTGAAACAACAACGGTGTTGCAAACGACGATGCTCAACGACGACAATTTAGACATGGCTTTTGCAACATAACCTCTGTTGCAGAAAAAATCTGCAACAATACCTCATTTGCAAGAAAAAAGTTTAACAAGGCCTTCGTTGCAAAAGTTTTCTGCAACAAGACACGTGTTGTAAAGATTTGTGCAACGAGTCCTCTGTTATAAAAATTCTGCAACAACAACTTTGTTGCAGTGATGAAAGATGATGTTCTGTCGCACGATTGCAACAGCCAAAGCAGTTGTTTCTACAATTCTGCCGTTGTTTCAGGATTTAATGGTCACACATTTGCAACACGATCGTTGTTTCATGATTTAATAAGTGGGGAAGGGACAAGAGAGCGTGCCAAGAGATCGACCGGACAACTGCCCGCGCAAAGATTCAACGGCCATCGAGATGACAGACGTATAACGCAGGATCGGCTGATGGACGCGTAGCAGTTCCCGATATAAAATTCCAATCTTAGTTGTTACTTCAGATTGCCGTTTTGATTTATTTTTTTAATAACAAGGTGCATTCCTAATTATTTGTGTGTCCATGAGCTCACAAACAGACTTGGCTACGGTGCTCATGGGCCTTTGTGCATCTAACTACAGCATGGAATTCATCTTCTGTTTCTCTCCCAAGGATGTCGCAAATATTATCAATTTCTAGGGGTGCCTTTTCATTTGTTTTTCTTAGTGGCCAATGTTTCTGTAGCCACCCGCCGCGCGAAAAACCTGGGCAGTTAGAGCAACTTTAATGGAGCGACTCATTTTGTCCGCTCTCATCCGTTTGGGTCGGTGCGGACACAAAAGTCGACCCAACGAGCCAACCCAAACGGACGCGCGTCCGCCTGGCGACCCATTTTCAGCCCAATTTTGAACCGGATTTGCGTCGGCGCGGAAAAGAGACGGACGCGCGCGCCTACTCCTCTTCCCGGTCCCATTGGTCGGTGACATCTGCCACCATTTCCCCCAAAACCCTCCCACCGCGCGCTCTCCCGCCCCACGCCCGCCATGGACGACGACCTCGACCTCGACGCCGCCGCCTCCCTCGCCTTGTCTGACAAAGGCAAGCCTCGCGCCCCCGGAAGGCCGTCGCGCCGAAGCCGAAGAAGGTGCTGACGCCCGAACAACGGACAAAGGAGTCGGTCAAGAGGAAGGACCGGAGGCACGCGGCGGACGTGAGGGATGAAGCCATCGCGGCGGCCGCCGCGCATCAGGTCACCAACGTCCGCGTCGCGGCAACAATGAGGGAGGCTCTCTGCATGCTGGGGTCAAACCCTAGCCAACACGGCCTCGTCAACGCCGCCGTGGCCGCCGCGGTCAGCACCGGCTCATCCGCCTTCCCTCAGACAGTGCTGCCCGACTCTCCCGGCGCGTCGGCTTGCAACCCGGTGCCCGGCTTCCACGTCTACCCGCAGGCCTCCCGCCTATCGGGGGAGTGCTCGCCCGAGGTGAGCGTGGTCGCGCCTTCCATGCCCACGCCCGCGACCATCGACCTCAACGCCACACCGGTGGCCGCTGGCTCGTCAACCAAGTCGAGCCTTTGTTTGAGGACGAGCTCGCCAACCAAGCCGACAGGACGAAGCCGAAGCGCAAGATCAAGCGGACCAAGGCATACCCGGCGGCCCAAGCTTCTTTGCGAGTGTTGGAGAGACATTGGGCAAGACCCCAAGACGGGCGCCAAAAAAAAGCATTCAACCTTTTGGATTTGTGTTCACCGTGAGTTCCATGAACGCAAGAAGTTTCCGTCGTACCGAATAGTAAGCGCGCGCGGGTGGGTGTCCATTTCGAAGCGTTGGAGGGTGATCCAACAAGAGTGCAACAAGTTTTGTGCCACTCTTGAGAGCGTCAAGGCCCGTCCCGTGAGCATCATCGGCGTGCAAGACATGGTATGCTAGCAAGCCGCCCTCTTTTTGTGTCATCAAGTTTATGCTTGTGGGTGTTCCTTTGCATATCATTTTGCCAATATGCTTGCATGAAATACATTTGTAGGCATTTCAAGCTTTGGAGGCATTCAAGGTCCAACACAATGGCAAGTGCTTCAACCTCTCCCATTGCTTTAGGGTGATCAAAGATGAGGAGAAGTTCAAGGCGCAATATGCCGCCCTCAAGTCGCGTGGTGGGAAGCAAGTCGTGGAGGAGGTTGGGGACGGCGATAAGGCTCGGTCGCGGGGGAAGACCAACTCCAAGGAGGACAAGAGGGATGCGGCACCGATCGCCTTGATCGCAATCGTGGAGGGCATGATCACCAAGAAGGACTCAAGGGAGGAGAAGCGCCGACAAGAAAGAGAAGAGCAAATGAACGCCTTCTAGGAGATCCAAAGGAGGAGGCTTGACATGGAGGTGGAGAAACAAGTACGGATGCTTCAGATGGAGGCAGAGAAGCAAGCCAAGATGCTAGAGATCAAGGCCGCCAACGCCAAGACCAAGGTCAAAGAAGTGGCTCTCGCGAGCATGATGACCGGAGTGGAGATCATGAAGGTGGATCGCAACACCGTGTCGCCAAGGAAGAGGTCGTGGTTTAAGAAGATGCAGGCCGACATGCTCAAGTTCGACGAGGAGTGATCTATGGCGGCGAGCGCCATCTTTTTTGGATGTCGGCACGTGTGCTGGCAGGACCACGGGGGTCGCGATGGCTGATGGGGAACGTCGCATGGGAAACAAAAAATTTCCTACGCGCACGAAGACCTATCATGGTGATGTCCATCTACGAGAGGGGATGTGTGATCTACGTACCCTTGTAGACCGTACAACAGAAGCGTTAGTGAACGCGGTTGATGTAGTGGAACGTCCTCACGTCCCTCGATCCGCCCCGCGAACCGTCCCGCTATCAGTCCCGCGATCTAGTGCCGAACGGACGGCACCTCCGCGTTCAGCACACGTACAGCTCGACGATGATCTCGGCCTTCTTGATCCAGCAAGAGAGACGGAGAGGTAGAAGAGTTCTCCGGCAGCGTGACGGCGCTCCGGAGGTTGGTGATGATCTTGTCTCAGCAGGGCTCCGCCCGAGCTCCGCAGAAACGCGATCTAGAGGTAAAACCGTGGAGATATGTGGTCGGGCTGCCGTGGCAAAAGTTGTCTCAAATCAGCCCTAATACCTTAGTATATATAGGAGGGAGGGGGAGGGAAGAGGCAGCCTCAAACCCTCAAGGTTTGGCTGAAATTGGAGGTGGAGGAGTCCTACTCCAATCCTACCTGGAGTAGGATTCCACCTTCCCACTTAGAAACTCTTTCCACCTTGTGTTTTTTCCTTCTCAAACCTTATGGGCCTTAGTGGGAACTTATTCCAGCCCACTAGGGGCTGGTTTATCTCTTCCCATAGCCCATGAGACCCCTTGGGGCGTGACACCCCTTCCGATGGTCCCCGGCACCCCTCCCGGCACTCCCGGTACACTATCGATGAGCCCGAAACTTTTCCGGTGACCAAAACAGGACTTCCTATATATCAATCTTTACCTCCGGACCATTCCGGAGCTTCTCGTGACGTTCTGGATCTCATCCGGGACTCCGAACAACATTCGGTAACCAACCATATAACTCAAATACACATAAAACAACGTCGAAACTTAAGTGTGCAGACCCTGCGGGTTCGAGAACTATGTAGACATGACCCGAGTGACTCCTCGGTCAATATCCAATAGCGGGACCTGGATGCCCATATTGGATCCTACATATTCTACGAAGATCTTATCGTTTGAACCTCAGTGCCAAGGATTCATATAATCCCGTATGTCATTCCCTTTGTCCTTCGGTATGTTACTTGCCCGAGATTCGATCGTCAGTATCCGCATACCTATTTCAATCTCGTTTACCGGCAAGTCTCTTTACTCGTTCCGTAATACAAGACCCCGCAACTTACACTAAGTCACATTGCTTGCAAGGCTTGTGTGTGATGTTGTATTACCGAGTGGGCCCCGAGATACCTCTCCGTCATACGGAGTGACAAATCCCAGTATTGATCCATACTAACTCAACGAGCACCTTCGGAGATACCTGTAGAGCATCTTTATAGTCACCCAGTTACGTTGCGACGTTTGATACACACAAAGTATTCCTCCGGTGTTAGTGAGTTATATGATCTCATGGTCATAGGAACAAATACTTGACACGCTGAAAACAGTAGCAATAAAATGACACGATCAACATGTACGTCTATTAGTTTGGGTCTAGTCCATCACATGATTCTCCTAATGATGTGATCTCGTTATCAAGTGACAACACTTGCCTATGGTCAGGAAACCTTGACCATCTTTGATCAACGAGCTAGTCAACTAGAGGCTTACTAGGGACAGTGTTTTTGTCTATGTATCCACACATGCACTGTGTTTCCAATCAATACAATTATAGCATGGATAATAAACGATTATCATGAACAAAGAAATATAATAATAACTAATTATTATTGTCTCTAGGGCATATTTCCAATAATGGCGTGATCGAACTCAAGTCCCACCCTTTTTGTGTGTTGGCATGTGTGTCGGCCGGCTGACGAGTGCGCCAGCATGAACTGTGGTGTTATTTTTTTGAAGCCGGCATTGTATGCCGGCGCTGGCATAAGACATGGCCGCTGGCATGATGGGCCGCGGACCTTTTTTTAGATGTTGATTGCGGACATGAAATGGATCGACGTGTTGGGCGCACTGCCGACCGAAATCTAAAACAGGGCGGACGCCGGACGGGCGGCCGACCCAAACGGACAAAAAGCGGACAAATTCGCCGTCCGTTTGGGTCGACCCGTTGGAGTTGCTCTCAAAGATAGTTGAGTAAAATACAAGCTAAATGAAAATAATATGCAGATCATCAAATTACAAAGAAGAAACAAGGGACAAATGTACAGTGTGTGTGGCCACAGGCAGCAACATACCTGCTTTTTCAAAAGAGTAGAACATAGCTCCGGAGAGCAAGGCATGTGGTTCCATTCAAAGGTTTCACTATCAAAGACTTCTGGAACCACAGCTTTGCACTGTAATTCAAATAGATAGCAGATCATCAAAATAAGATCCATGGAGGAAAAACAGCACTGTAGTCCCGATTTTATAGCATAGTTAATACAGTAGATGTTTAATTGTTTTGCAAAGTAGAAGTATCCGCCATGTTGACACCGTGCCATTCTCAGAAGGTGAAGCATATCACGTGAAACCGCAGGTAAAGATAGACTCGTGCCAGCAAATCCTGGACAGAACACGGATAGACTCATGCCAGCATAATCCTGGACAGAAAACGGATAGACTCATGCCAGCATAATCCTGGACAGAAAACGGATACGACATACTACAACCTGTCTCCTGAAACCTAACTATTCTAAGTACTTCATCAACATGAGTCTCAATGACAACGATTTAACTGACTCTCCTAACTAAGATTCATCCTGGATGCTGACGTCCATCAACAGTTGACAATAGCCTCTCGTATATTCACATGATGGCAACCGCACCGGAGGCGCCAGTGCTCAGCAGCTACTGCTGCCAAAGCGACTGTTCTCGGAGACTGTGTACACAAAAGGTACGGTCTAACTGTCATCAGTTTCAGGTGTTTCTTCTGTCGCCTTTCCAATTTTTCCCTCAATCGCGTCTAGTTCCAGACTGAATTTATCGCATTTCGAGCCATCACCACATATTTCTTTGCCAATGTCAGTTACTTTACTCAGTAACATTGCATATCTCATGGTATTTTCTGATTCGTCCATGCCACGGCTGCCCAAGCATTTTTCCTTGTACTGTTTCATCTGCTCCTCTTTAAATTTGGCAGTCCACCTGGGCACTATGTATTGCCCTGGTATTTCATTGACCCCAAACTGAGTGAAAAGTCTGAACATGTGGCAGCACGGTATACCATCCCTAGTGAACTTTGCGCACTCGCATTTGATTGCATTGGTGCCAGGTTCGACTAACAGTTCGAAGGAATTCCTGTCAAACTCTGGGTTCTCGTAGTTGGACACCTTTTGCAGTCTGAACACTGTCTCCGGCTGTATCTCATCCACGTTGAATGCTGTAGAATGGAGTAGCTCCCTCTGCACTTTTAGAAATATCTGCCTTGTGTAAATGTGTGCTGCATGCTTTTCAATAGGCTGCATTGAGAAACATGAAGGTTCAGTTCTTGATTGCAACCTATCTTCATCATCTATTCTTATTATCCTCTCTTGCATGTCTTCATATCTTTCAAGGAACTTCTCTATTCTGTCCTTAGGAAGCACATAGTCTTTGAATAATAAGTTTGCCCCCTCACAACATCCAGTCGTTTCCGCAAATGGATAGAAATCTTCTCTGAAATAAACAGGCACCCACTCTCTCCTTGTTTCCCACAAGAGTTGTAGGTACTCATTTCCACTTGCACTGTATCTCTCAATCAGCGTAGCCCATCCTTCCTCAAATTCTTTTTCTGTCAGAGAGTTGTTAACTAGGGCATCCAACTCTGAATTTATGTTACCTCTTGCCATTATGAAGCCTCCAAGCTTTTCCCGTGCTTTCCTCATTACGTGGAACTTACAAAACCTGTGCTTTACTTGTGGCATGACCTCCGAAATTGCTTTTTTTATAGCTTCATCCTGATCTGTTACGATTGCTCTTGGCATTTCCCCTCCCATTACATGCAAGAATGTTTGGAACATCCATTTGAAGGTTTCAGCTTTCTTATCTTGTAGCAAGGCGCATCCAAATACGAGAGTTCTTCCGTGCCCATTCATTCCAGTAATAGAAGTGAAAGGCATATTGTGCTTATTTGTGCTATAGGTAGTATCAAATGATAAGACATCTCCGAAGATCTCATAATCTATCCTTGACCTCGCATCAGTCCAGAAAAGACTCCTAACTACGCTATCTTCGTCTATTTGAGTGGTGAAGGAAACAAATGGGTTTTGCAGCTCCAATTCCTTCAAATGATTCACTGTTGTTTCTACGTCTGAGTTTGGTTTTTCCTGTTGTTCTGCACACTGTGAGGTATTGGCATCTTTTGTCTTGAACGGTAGGTTCCCCAAAATGCCTCTCATTCTCTTGAAAATCTTCATGGCTTTCTTGGGATGTATACTACTTTGTTGCAGAGCTCTTAAAAACGACCTTTCTTCGGCTGACATGTGTTTGCAGCTAAGGAAGAATCTTGTGAGCGACGGGCTTGGACATAACGGATGGTTGTGTTCACTCCGAACTGTTGTGTACTCCCATTGCCCCTTAACGGGCTTCACAACCACCCTTGCCTCACACTGTGCCTTGTTTACAGAATATACTTCCCTCTTCCTCTTCAGGTCCTGAGATGGGGCCAATTTGCGGCTCCTGTTGCATTCTATGTGAAACTTCTTTCTCATAAAATTCGGTCCCCTGATTGCCACAAAACCAGTCAGGAGAGCATGTGCACTGTAGTACCGGTTGGCATCTTCAAGGGTTGGGAATCTCATTCCAACTTCTGGTGGTCTTGGATTAACCAACTCCTCAAAACCAGGATAGAAGTACTTTCCCGGTTCTTTATCTGTCTCATTTTCTGAGCTGCCATCTGAATCACTTGCACTGCCTGTGTCATTAATTGGCATTTCATTGACTCCCAGAATATATAACTGGTTCTGCTCTTCAGCAAGCTGTGGCGAAAAGTCTGCTGAGTTTTCATGCATCTCCAATTCATCTGACAGTACTCCTGCACTCCAGTCCGCAGCAATTACTGATTGTTCCTGAATGCAAACAACAAAAAATCTTAGATAACATATTCAGATTTTTCGACCGATCTTCCCCATCCAATCAGCCCCAAGATACGTTTCATTTTGGAGTCCAGTTTTTTCTTCTTCTTTGGTTTCTCCAATCGTCAGGTTGAGACCCAATGTCTACACTACAGTCACTATGTGTTTGCGATTTTTTTTTCCTGACTAGTTCAATTATATGACCCTTTCTGTCACGGTGTCACTAGAACCTATAGCAATTTCACAAAGTTCGTTTCCACTTCAACTCTATCACAAGAAGGAAAAAAATTGAGATGCATCTATCAGCAACCTAAATTGTGTTGAATTTGTTGGAAGAACAGAGCCCTGATGGGAGAACTGACAAACAGAACAATCAGCACATGGTCGGTCCTTTTCCTGACATGCATAGGAAGAATTTCATGTGTATACCTGATCAGCGGGAATTATTGCATATCCATCCATCGTGCGTATCTGCCGCCCGCCCGTGCTGTGGTTGGGGAGGAGAGGACGAGGGGGGGTCAAGATCCAAACTGAGATGGCAGAGGATGGGAGAGGAGTTCGGATCTGCGTTGTATGCGGCGGCTGCTAGGGGAAGGGAGGGCTAGATTGGACGCGGCGAGAGGGAAGGCGGTGAGATGGCTGCTGCTGCCGCCGCCCGCCGTTGAGGAGGATGGCAGGCGTTGCGGCCGGCGAGCGGAGCTCTGTGTCTGTTTCCCCTTTATTTTTTTTATTTTTTTTATGAGTGGACGCTGTGTTTGTTCTGTGAAGGGCTCTGCTGCAGCGGTATTGGCTAGGGCCTAGTAGCATTGGCCCATGGGCGAATGCCTAGTTGATTCGGCCATAGTTGCTTAAAAGCCCGCTATGCCGCGGAATAGTTGAGCAAGCCCTAATCCATTCTCCTATAACAAATAAATAAGAGTTTTTCAAGCAAAAAACAAATGAAAAAGAAAGAAGTACAGCTAAAAAAAAGTCATTTTTCACCCTGAAATGTGCCTCGATGAAAACAAGGGAAACCCCTTGAAATCATCCGGCGGATTCTGATCGAAGTATCGACTACCTCCTTGGAATGACACGTGTTATTCATACATCTCAAACATATATCTACTGCCTCCTTGAAATCATGCACTATTCGTCATCTTTGATGAGGAATAGTTATTTCTCACTTCCTCTTGCCATTAATGCATCGTATTTTTACGTTCTGTAATTTTTTTTCTTACTTCATACCTAAAAGTGGGACGTAAGAAAATATTAAGTTGTTGTAAAAAATATTTTATGCTTTATAAAGTAACAAGTGTAAAACCATAGTGTAAAATATACATAAATTGTAGATTTTATGGTCTTATGACCTATATATTTATTTTCTTATGCCAAATTCTACGTAGTTAATCAATATACATGTAACTATTTGTATACAAAATGAAATTTATTTATAAAACGATCATAAAATTACCTTGAATGAAAAATTAACTCGTTCTGCATCCTAAATGATGAATATATATTATTTTATGCTACTATACTATTACTTTTATATACTTTTTTATAGCATTCTTTTACTAACCTGATAATTTTTCTTGGTGTCACTTATTGTTTTCTGCATGTTTTATGACTTTACAAAAAATAGTATCTATGAAGGTTAAAAAATCCCAAGGATTTAATGGACGTGCTACGCGTGAGCCAACGGATCTTTTTATATGATATGTCGGCTCATGATCCGTTAGATCGGGCGCATCAAGCAGCTTCATCCACTCTTGCAACATAGGTCTTGTTGCATTTTTTTGGCAACTGAAGTCTTGTTGCAGAATTTCTTTTGTAAATGAGGTCTTATTGTAGATATTTTTTGCGACGTTATTATGTTGTAGAAGCGACGCATCGTCGTACTATCGTATTCCCCCAACATCGATGATATTTCTGCAAAAGTGGCGATGTTGCATTCCCAGTCGAGTTCTGCATCACCGTCTACTTGCACCCGACGGCGACACTAGTGAGCATTGGTCGGGCTTGCAGCACCGATGCTCGCCATCAAAAGGAGGCTGCTAGTGCATCTCCAATTGTAGCACCAACATCTCTTGCCGGACATGGCAGCGGCACCGTCTTCGGGCAAAAAAGTGGATCATATTCGGATAGGAGAGATGAAGGAGAATGATGGGATAGGAAAGGGATGGCAATGACGACGACGCTTTGCAACAACAGTACATGTGGAGCGGCCTACTTACAGCGGCGGTAGTGGAGGCGGAGTGTCCTCGGAGCTGGACGTGAAAGAGGAAGACAATGGTTTTCGGGAGGATAAGATTTGTGTGGACGGTTCATTGCACATGAGGCACGCCAGTTTGCGAGATAAAAATGATTGAACGGTGATGGAGACGGCGAACGCAACAAGTTGAACGATCTGTTGATTTTAATCAATTCTCGAGTTTAATAAAAAAACAGGCAACAAAGATTCTAGAATACATCAGAGGGGCCATAGGACCTCCACGTGGTCGGGTGACACGCCCTAGGCCCTAGGGCACGTCCCATGGCCATGTGGGCCCCACGTGCACCGCCTTAAGCCCATTCTTCCGCTTATAAATCTCATAAATCGAAAAACCCTCGGTACCATTTTTTCTCTAAAATTTTCTACCATTGCAAGCTTCTGATTTGAGGAAATCCAATCTGCAAACTTCTTTCGGTACTCTGTCGAAGTCTTCTTCATCAACCTTACTGCCTCCATGACCATGTGTGAGTAGTTTTGTTAGGACCCTAGGGTCCATAGCAGTAGCTAGATCTCTCTCTCGCCCTTTCTCTCTATCTCTCTCTCTCCCTCTTTCTCCCCCTATCTCTCGCCCTTCCTCTCTCTCTCCCTCTCTCTCTCTCTCTCCCTCTCTCCTCTCTCTCTCTCTCTCTCTTTCCCCTTCTTTGATACTTAATATCGTGCTCTCGTGAGCTGACTCACATGATCAAGATCAATTCGATGTAATATGTGGATTTGTTTGTTAGGATATGATGAATTGTCACTTTATGAATTATCACTTCTTGTTGTATAATTAAATAACTTTGCGCGCTCTCCGGTCTATATATCTTCCTTGCCAAGTTCGATGGTTTTTTCTTCAAAAGAGTGGTGCTTTTTAGTGGGTTCTAATCTTGGGGTATTCTATATCTCAATGATAGAAAGAGACAAAACACGTATTGTATTGTTGTCATAAGGATAAAACGATGGTGTATCGTCATATTTATTGATGTTTTATTGTCTACATTATGTCATCATCCTTATTCCAATGCTATTTTTCTTGTAAGCTTAATACTTCAGGATGCATATTTGACATGGGTCTTAAGTCACAGACGAATGCCTATATGAAAAGTTATCATGAATAATCATAGTCATAAATTTATATATTAAAATTTAAGCATTGCTCAATTGTAATTTGTTTACCACATCACACTTGTATGCTATAGAGAAATGTCACTAGTGCATCTATGCCCCCAGTTTATTCTCCATTATGGAAATCTTTGTTACAATGTTTGTTCTTTGTTGTAACATTTTACCTACCTACAAAATTATCATTATCACTTGCAATTTTATCTTATAACTACCAAGACAAGAAGCTTGACAACCTTCTTGACGTGTTGTGGACAAGCTTGTTTCTATTACGTGTGTGTAGGTACAAGTGACGTTGTTTGCTAGGAGAACTCCACCTTGTTTAGTGAATCTTGGTTCTCTAATCGAGGGAAATACTTATTGCTATGTTACAACACTGTTACACTTGGGGGGTAACCAACCATTCTTATGAGAGAGCAAGCGGTCCCGTCCTTTATTGGGCCCGCCAATCCACCATGTCCTCTAGAGAAAAATCATGTTGCCCCTTATCCACTCCTCCTGCGAGTCAAACCCAACTTCTAATTTTCCCCAATCCACTAAAATTGTTCTCCCACTTTCAATCATCCATGAATCGGTCGTTGTTTAACTTATTCCACTCCGTAGTTGATACGTCTCCAACGTATCTATAATTTGTGATTGTTCCAAGCTACCATGTTATCATTTTAGAACACTTTCTATGAGCGTATCTATCAATTTATATTATTTTTTAGCACTAACCTATTGACCAAGTGCCCCATGCTAGTTGTTGTTTTCTGCATATTTTTTCACTTTTCAGGTTCCAGTACCAAATGAAACCCAATTGACCTAAAACTTTTTGTGAATTTTTTCTGACTCAAAAACAAGATCGTGGAGCATCGAAAGAAGGTCTGAGGGTACATGAGGCCCCCACAAGCCAATAAGGCCTGACCTAGGGGCGCGTCCTGATGGCTTGTGGCCGCCTCGTGGCTCTCCGGACCCCGTTCTTTGGCCTATAAATTCTTATTTACCCTAAAACCTTCAAGGGAGGTTCCGAAACACTTTTTACGCCACCGCAAGTCTCTGTTCCGACGGGGGGCATCTAGAGCTCCATTCCGGCACTCCACCGGAGGGGGATCAATCACGGACGTGTTCTTCATCAACCTTGCTACCCCTCATGATGACATGTGAGTAGTTCACCACACACCTATGGGTCCATAGCAGTACCTAGATGGATATATCTCTCTCTTTGATCTTCAATACAATGATCATCGCATCTTCGCTTTGATCCGTACAATGCAACTCTTTTGTACGGTGCGCTTGTTGGGATCCGACGAATTGTGGGTTTGTGTTCAGATTATTCATGATAAATATTTGAGTCTCCTCTGACATATAATATGATTCTTATGTGCATGATTATGATAGCTTGGTAATTCTCTCTGATCTATTGAAAGAGTTTGGCCAACTAGATTGATATTTCTTCGATGAGAGAGGTGTGTTGTAGTAGGTTCAACCTGGCGTATTTCTATATCCCAGTGACAGAAGGGGACAAATTGCGTCTTTGTGTTGCTAATATAAGGGTAAAACGATGGGGTTTATTCATATCGGTTGAGTTTACTTTGTCTAGTCATCTTAGTCCAAGCATTACTTCGTTTGTCATGAACTTAATACAAGAGTGCTAAAAAACCCAAGAGTAACAAGATCCGCAAGGGATTAGTGGGCGGAATCAAATTTCTCTTGGTGGAAGTGTAGATCAAGGCCTCCTCCTTCAAACCCTAGAGCATCAACAAGATTGAATGCCTAGGGAGAAAGATTGGACAAGAATAAGCTTAGGAGCAACAATGGAGAATTTTGGGAAAAGAGGCGAAGTCTCTTGGAGAAGAAGACCCACTTATATAGTGGAAGAAAATCTGACCGTTTTTTGCCCACAAACCATGTATAAGTGGTAGTACCGCTCTAGTGAGCGGTACTTCCGCTTACACGGAAGATCCGAACTTCACGTACAACTAAGACAGTCAAGGGGGACAGTAGTGCCGCCAGAGCGGTACTACCGCTCCCCTGCCAGCGTTACTTCCACCTGGCACTGTAGGAAGAGGACTTAGCAAAAATAAATGAGGGAAGCACTATAGTATCGTGCGCAATGGTACTACCGCTGTCTACTGCCGCTCTAATTTTGCTCGAGTAGAGAGATTACCCATGGAGCAAAAAATAAGCGTAGTAGGTGTGGAGGGCCGCGGTACCACCCGACTAGTACTACTGCTTTAACCCTAATGGTACTTCCGCTTAACAGAGGCAAAGGCACCACAAGAACATATAAAGCGGAAGAGGCCATTCCACCGCAGGGCTGTAGTACCGCTGGAGCGGTACTATCACTCTCCAACGTGGTACTTCCGCTTAGATGAAAATGATGAGACCTAAGAGAGATCAAAAGATCCAA
Source organism: Hordeum vulgare subsp. vulgare (assembly GCF_904849725.1). Lineage (NCBI taxonomy): Eukaryota > Viridiplantae > Streptophyta > Magnoliopsida > Poales > Poaceae > Hordeum > Hordeum vulgare. The sequence goes on along the minus strand of NC_058518.1, from coordinate 481,239,810 downwards.
AGTGTCGGGAAAGGAAAGGGTGTAAATGTGTACGTGTAAATTCCACCCAACCTTTCCAAATGCGGACCCCCTCTTGATAGTACGGATTTCCTACGACTCAAGTCCACCAACACTAAATCGACAGAAAATAATCGTCCTCTCTTTTAACCAGTGAGGGGAATAAAATCGTCTCGTGCCACGTGTTAATCTCCGAAAGCTTAATGCACATGGTTAGTCCGCAAATGGCATTGTCATCAACCACCAAAACTACTTGGGAAAATTATGTTGTAACAAAGATGTAATCAACACTATTAACAACCCACACGTACCAATCTGAAGTTTTGGGACAAAGATTGAATATAAGAGATGAATTAGGATTTGGGATGAGATGATGCTAGTGAAGATGTTGATGAAAATTGGTCCTCCCACAATGGAGGAAGTGTTGGTGATGTTGATGTCTTCGACCCCCTCCCAGAGGGAAGTATCCTGGGCAGAATCACTCCGCCAGAGAGGAAAAGTGCTCCTGTCTAGTTTCCGCATCGAGACTGCGGTGCTTCTCCCAAAAATCCTCGTCTTATTTTTCTAGGTCAAAAAGATTCTTATAGCCAAAGGAGGACACCGAAGGGCTGTTGTCGGGCCCACAAGTTGTGGATAGCAGGTGCCCCCTCTTATTTATTAGTTCCAATATTTTTTATATATTGGATAAAAAATCTCCGTGAAGTTTTAGGTCATCTGAAGATTCATCGAATAGCTATCTTTGTTGTAACTTTTTCGGTCGAGAATTCCAGATGTCGGTAATTTCCCTCTCTATATAAATATATAAATTAAGAGAGAAAATACATTAGAATTACATCATAAAGTGGAATGATGACCAAAAACATTATAAATAACAGTAGGAAAACATGATGCAAAATGAACGTATCGCGAGTCAGCAACATGGGTCATGTTGCAAACTCCCGAGCACAACATGATTCATGTTGCAAAGCACTTGGGAGAGGACCAGGCGGGACATGTTGATATGTTTCCTGTTAGGAATATGCAACTTGTATTCCCATGAGGCCATAGGCCGGTATATATACATGTACATGTGATGGACTATATGCAGGAAACCCCTTATATATTGGGATAAATACAAAAGGGTACATGACTTATATTATAACTCTAACACCCCCCCCCCCCCCCTCAAACTCATGGTGGATGAACAACACTGAGTTTGGAGAGATAAAATCCATGTTGTGCTCTAGTCTGGGCCTTCGTCAGGAAATCCACCAATTGTAACTCGGAAGGCACATACTGAAGAGCAACAACCTGATCCTGCATAACAGCGCGCACATAGAAAGCATCAACACCAATATGCTTGGTGAGCTCATGCTTCACAGGATCGCGTGCAATGCTAATAGCACATGTACTGTGAGATAAGAGCAGAGTCGGTGTAGTGACAGAAACACCAAAATCCTGAAGTAACCACCGTAACCAAGTCACATCTGTCGTCAAAAGAGCCATTGCTCGCAACTCAGCCTCTGCACTCAAACGGTAAACTGCAACATGTTTCTTCGTCTTCCAGACAATGACAGAACCACCAAGAAAACACAGTAAGCAGAAAGTGAACGGCGATCTGAAGGATCACTAGCCCACGTAGCATCCGAATAGGCCTGAAGCTGTAAAGAATTGGAGCGAGGAAATAATAGACGGTGAGAGATCGTGCCCCGAAGATATCGGAGAACACGGAGGAGATGACTATAGTGAACCGATGTGGGAGCAGAGACGAACTGACTCAGAATATGAACCGGATAAGAGATATCCGGACGAGTGACAGCTAGATAAACAAGACTGCCAACAAGATGACGATAACGCGTCGGGTCAGGCAGGGGATCACCATCAGTAGCAGAGAGGTGAACATTGAGCTCCATAGGAGTCTCAACAATGCGCTCATCAGTAAGAGCAGCACGAGCAAGAAGATCGTGGATATACTTTTCCTGGGATATAAAGAAGCCATCAGAGGTAGAAGAGACTTCAATCCCAAGAAAGTAGCGAAGAGGTCCAAGATCAGACATAAGGAACTGCTCACTAAGGCGGGCCTTGACAAAGGCAATATACTCGGGGTCATCCCCAGTGATGACCATGTCATCATCATAGAGAAGAAGAAGAGTCCGACCACGAGGAGAAAGGTGAATAAACAATGCTGGATCATGAACACTGGGTGAAAAACCAGCGACAGTCACCACAGAGGCAAAACGCTCAAACCAGGCGCGTGGGGCTTGCTTAAGGTCATAGAGAGAGCGACGAAGACGACATACCATGCCATCAGGAACAGAATACCCAGGTGGTGGCTGCATGTACACCTCCTCACGCAGCTCACCATTAAGAAAAGCATTCTTAACATCAAGCTAACAGATAGACCAGTGGTGTGTAGAGGCCACGACAAGAAGTGTACGAACAATGGTCATATGAGCCACATGAGCAAAAGTCTCGTCATAATCACGACCATGCTCCTGCTGAAAACCACGAGCCACAAGAAGAGCTTTGTGACGCTCAAGAGAACCATCAGAGCGAGTCTTAACCTTGTAGACCCACTTACAAGTGATGGGACGGACTCCGGGAGGAAGGGAAACAAGATCCCATGTACCAGTGCGTTCAAGAGCAGCAATCTCCTCTGCCATCACAAACTGCCATTCAGGATGAACAACAACCTGATGATAAGTAGTCGGCTCAAGAACAGCAGCACCAGCGGTGGAAAATCCAAAGCGATCAACAGGCGGACGAGGTCGAGAACACAAGCCATAAGTAGGCTGAGACGAGGATGACGACACATCCACAGAGGCATCCACAGAACGTGAATGACGGGTGTAACACTCAGGAAAAGATGGAACAATGGAAGGAGGAATCGCCAAGATAGAATTGGGGAGTGGCGACGAAGAAGTCACCGGAGATGAAGGTGTAGAATCCGGTGACATGCTAGACGAGGATACCGTGGAAGATGGTGGCGACAAATCGACTCGAGGTGGAGAAGCAGAGGGAGCGGAACGAATAGGCAAAGGCTCGACGGGTGTGATAGGTGTGTCAAGAAAAGTGAGGAAAGAGATATCCTCCACTGAAAAAGTCGAGGAAGATGGGCGTGGGTAGAAGGGACGAGACTTGTCAAAAGTCACATCCTGAGAGATACGCATTGATGTCTACTACGCAACCTTCTCCTTGTAGAGGTTGTTGGGCCTCCAAGCGCAGAGGTTCGTAGGACAGTAGCAATTTTCCCTCAAGTGGTTGACCTAAGGTTTATCAATCCGCGGGAGGCATAGGATGAAGATGGTCTCTCTCAAGCAACCCTGCAACCAAATAACAAAGAGTCTCTTGTGTCCCCAACACACTCAATACAATTAAGTTGTATAGGTGCACTAGTTCGACGAAGAGATGGTGAAACAAGTGCAATATGGATGGTAGATATAGGTTTTTGTAATCTGAAATTACAAAAACAGCAAGGTAACTAGTAAAAAAAGTGAGCACGAACGGTATTGCAATGCGTGGAAACAAGGCCTAGGGTTCATACTTTCACTAGTGAAGTTCTCTCAACAATAATAACATAATTGGATCATATAACTAGCCCTCGACATGCAACAAAGATTCACTCCAAAGTCACTAATAGAGGAGAACAAACGAAGAGATTATTGTTGGGTACGAAACCACCACAAAGCTATTCTTTCTGATCGATCTATTCAAGAGTCCGTAGTAAAATAACACGAAGCTATTCTTTCCGTTCGATCCATCATAGAGTTTGTACTAGAATAACACCTTAAGATACATCTCAACCAAGACCCTAATGTCACCTAGATACTCCGTTGTCACCTCAAGTATCCGTGTGCATGATTATACGATATGCATCACATAATCTCAGAATCATCTATTCAACCAACACATAGAACTTCAAAGAGTGCCCAAAGTTTCTACCAGAGAGTCAAAACGTGTGCCAACCCCTAGGCATAGGTTCCCAATGTCACGAACCCGCAAGTTGATCACCCAAACACACATCGAGTACTCACATGGATCCACATGTGCCAAACCATATGCATAGGTTCCCAATGTCACGAAACCGCAAGTTGATCACAGCAGATAGACACGTGCAAGACATACATCAAGTGTTCTCAAAGACTCAATCCGATAAGATAACTCCAAAGGGGAAACTGAATTCATTACAAGAAGGGAGAGGGGGAAGAACATCATAAGATCCAAATATAGTAGCAAAGCCCACGGTACATCGAGATCAAGACATCTCAAGAACACGAGAGAGAGAGAGAGATCAAACACATAGCTACTCGTACATACCCTCAGCCCCGAGGGAGAACTACTCCCTCCTCGTCATGGAGATCGCCGAGATGATGAAGATGGCCACCGGAGATGGATTCCCCCTCCGGCAGGGTGCCGGAACAGGCTCCAGATAGGTTTTTGGTGGTTACAGAGGCTTGCGGCGGCGGAACTCCTGATCTAGGTTTCTTTTTGGAGGTTTCTGGATTTATAGGACCTCATGGCGGTGGAGTTGCGTCAAGTGGGCCCCTGAGGGGCCCACAAGCTTGGTTGGTGCGGCCTGGGGGGGCCGCGCCGATAGGGCTTGTGGCTTCCTCGGGACCCCTCTCCGGTATCTTTTTCTTCCGGTATTTTTGATATTTTGCATAAAAAATCATCGAGAAAGAATTATTCCGTTTGGAATCCGCCTGAAAAAGGGTGAAAAACACGAAAAGAATAGGAACTTGCACTTGGCACTGAATTAATAGGTTAGTCCCAAAAAAGATATAAAAGGCGTATAAAACATCCAAAGTTTGACAAGATAACAACATGAAACCATCAAAAATTATAGATACGTTGGAGACGTATCAAGCATCCCCAAGCTTAACTCCTGCTCGTCCTCGAGTAGGGAAGTGATAAAGAATGAATTTTTGATGCTTTCATGCTACCTAGCATAGATGTCCTTTGTAACTCCTCTTATGTGACGTGAATGTTCAGATCCGTTAGATTCAAAACAATAGTTTGCTATTGATGTGGAGACAATAATACTTCAAGCAAACTAGCAAGGTAATCATGAACTTTCAAAATAACAAGGCCAAAAGAAAGGTATCCCTACAAAATCATATAGTCTGGCTATGCTCTATCATCCTTGCACAACAATGTTAAATCATGCACAACCCCGGTATTGGCCAAGTAATTGTTTTCACACCTTTACTTTCTCAAACTTTTTCGACTCTCACGCAATACATGAGCGTGAGCCATGGTTTTAGCACTATAAGTGGTGTGGAGTGTGGTGGAGGTTGCAAGGCAAACAAGGAGAAGAGGGTCACATTGACTAGGCATATCAATGAGCTATGGAGATGCTCATCAATAGATATCAACGTGAATGAGTAGGGATTGCCATACAAATGATGCACTAGAGCTATGAGTATGTGAAAGCTCTTAAGGAAAACTAGTGGGTGTGCATCCAACTTGCTTGCTCACGAAGACCTAAGGCAATTTTGAGGAAGCCTATCATTGGAATATACAAGCCAAGTTATATAATGAAAATTTCCCACTAGCTATATGGTGGTGACAAAACGAGAGACTCTCAATCATGAAGATCATGGTGCTTAATAAGCACAAGTGTGGAAGGGTGGTAGCATTGTCCCTTCTCTCTTTTTCTCTCATTTTTTTGTGGGCTCTTTGGCCTCTTTTTTTTGGGTGGGCATCTTTGGCCTCTTTTTTTTTCCTCACATGGTACAATGCTCCATCAATGATGATCATCACACTTACAACTCAAAACTTAGAACAATAATGACTCTATATGAAATGCCTTCGGTAGTGTACCGTGACAATGATCTAGCATGGCATAGACATCTATGGGAACATCACGCTAACTATCTTATGATCATGCAATGGCAATGTAGAAGTGGTGGCACATGTCATGGTGGTAGTCGTATGGCAATATATCTCGGAATAGCTTTGAAAAAGCCATAGTAGGTAGGTATGGTGGCTGTTTTGAGGGAGGCTATATGGGTGGTTTTGTGCACCGGTGAAAGTTGCACGACACTAAAGAAGATAGTGATGGTGGAAGGTGAAAGTGCATCTAAACCATGGACTCAACATTAGTCATGAAGAACTCATATACTTGTTGCAAAAGTTTTAGTAGTAATTGAAACAAAGCATTCAACGCATACTCCTAGGGGAAGGGTTGGTAGGTATAAACCATCGCGCGATCCCGACCGCCACACAAAGGATGACAATCAATAGACTAATCATGCTCAGACTTCATCACATAGCGGTTCCCCATACGTGCATGCTACGGAAATCACTAACTTCAACACAAGTATTTCTAGATCCACAACACCATACTAATATAACTTCAATATTACCACAACCACAACTCAAAACTAATTAAGATGAATCAAACTTCTCTAACTATTCAATGCACATGAAGGTGGAAGTTTTCATATCCCTTTGGATAACTACCCCTTTTGAGACTACTATCAAAGCATAGATCAACTACCAAGCCACGCACAGCTGTGCTCTAAAAGATATAACTGAAGCACAAAGAGCAAAAGCAACTAGCTCAAAAGATATAAGTGAAGCACATGTGAGCTGAATTGTCTAACCAAAGGATATAAGTGAAGCTCGACAAAATCACGGCGAGTGCATGTATCTCTCTCTAGGTGTGCAGCAAGGATGATTGTGACACAACAAAAAATAAAAGACTCCTACGATACAAGACGATCCAAGCAAAGCACATAACATGTGGTGAATAAAAATATAGCCCCAAGTAACGTTACCGATGGATCGAAGACGAAAGAGGGGATGCCTTCCCGGGGCATCCCCAAGCTTATGCTTTTACGGCATCCTTGAATCAACTTGGGGTGCCTTGGGCATCCCCAAGCTTGAGCTCTTGCCACTCTTTATCTCTTTGTCCATAAGAACTTCACCCAAAACTTGAAAACTTCACAACACGAAACTTAAACAGAACCTCGTGATAACATTAGTATAAGAAAGCAAACCACCACTTCCTTAGGTACTGTAGCGAACTTAAACTCTACTTATGTTGGTGTTGGGTTGCTGTATTTTCACTTTTCCATGGCTAGTACCCTCCGATACTATCCATAGTTTCATCAAAATAAGCAACCAACTCAACAAAAACAAAATCTGTTAACAGCAGACCAGTCTATAGCAATCTGTATACTTCGTATACTTCTGGTACTTCAAAAAAACTGAACAGTTACGAAAGTCTGAAGAAATTGCATAGAAATCAGCAGCAAAAAGAATCAACTCAAAAGCTCTTACAGAATAAAAATGAAAATTCTTTTCGTGAGCAGAAAGTTTCTGTCTTTTTCCAGCATGATCCAACAATCATCACCAAGACTAATCATAACGGTTTTGCTTGGCACAAACACAAAAAGAAACACAAAAGACACAATCATAACAGAATTATTATGGTGTGGAGAAAACAAAACAGGAAGCAAAAAGCAAAGAAAAATTTATTCATTGGGTTGCCTCCCAAAAAGCGCTATCGTTTAACGCCCTTAGCTAGGCATTGATTTCAATGATGCTCACATAAAAGGTAAGGATTGAAACACAACGAGAGCATCATGGAGCAAATGGCTAGCACATTTAAGTCTAACCCACTTCCTATGCATAGGGATTTTGTAATCAAACAATTTATTGGAGCAAGAATCAACTAGCATAGGAAGGTAAAACAAGCATAGCTTCAAAAATTTGAACATATGGAGAGGAAGCTTGATACTATTGCAATAAGTAGAAGCATATGATCCTCTCTCATAGTAATTTTCAGTAGCATCATGAATGAATTCAACAATATAACCAGCACCTAAGGCTTTCTTTTCATGATCTACAAGCATAGGAATTTTACTACTCTCCACATAAGGAAATCTATTCTCAAGAATAGTAGTGGGAGTATCGTAAAGGACTTGAATGCTACAAATAGACCGATACTTTCTGCATCTACTACTATTACTCCACACGTCGACCGCTATCCAGCATGCATCTAGTGTATTAAGTCCGAAAGAACAGAGTAACGCCTTAAGCAAGATGACATGATGTAGATGGACAATCTCATATCTACGACAAAGCCCACCTTGTTACCCTTGATCGCAACTACACGATGTGTGCCTTGATGCCCCTACTGTCACTGGGAAAGGTCACCACACGGTAAGAACCCAAAACCAAGCACTTCTCCCATTGCAAGAATCATAGATCTAGTTGGCCAAACAAAAACCCAAGACTCGGAGAGACTTACAAGGATATCAAATCATGCATATACGAAATCAGCAAAGACTCAAATATATATCATAGATAATCTGATCACAAATCCACAATTCATCGGATCTCAACAAACACACCACCAAAGAGGATTACATCGGATAGATCTCCATGAAGATCATGGAGAACTTTGTATTGAAGATCCAAGAGAGAGAAGAAGCCATCTAGCTACTAACTACAGACCCGTAGGTCTGAAGTGAACTACTCACGAGTCATTGGAGAGGCGATGATGTTGATGTAGAAGCCCTCCAACTCCAAAGCCCCCTCCGGCAGGGCACCGGGAAGGGTCTCCAGATGAGATCTCGCGGAAACGGAAGCTTGCGGCGGCGGAAAAGTATTTTCGTGGATCCCCTGATTTTTTGTTGTATTTTAGGGAATATATAGGCGAAAGAGCTAGGCCAGGGGGGCGCCAGGGAGGCCACAAGCCTGCCCACCGCCGCCCCCTGGTGGCGGATGGGGGGCTTGTGGGCTCCCTGTAGCTCTCCTGGCTTGGCCCACAAGCCCCCTGATCTTCTTCCGTTCGGGAAAAATTTATTTCGGGGATTTTATTCTGTTTGGAATCCGTTCCAAAATCAGATCTGAAAAGAGCCAAAAACACAGAAAAAACAGGAACTCGCACTTGGCACTGAATTAATAAGTTAGTCCCAAAAAAGATATAAAAGGTACATAAAACATCCAAAGATGACAAGATAACAACATGAAACCATAAAAAATTATAGATACGTTTGAGACGTATCACGGTACTCGAGAGTATGACAAGTTTTATCACCCCTCTTCTTTAAAGCATAAGTATCCTCGCAATAATCATCATAGATAGAGGCATGCAAAAGTCATAGTAAATTTGATCACTCAAAGTGGGGGACTAAAAGGATCATCTTCACTTAACGAAGCATCCCCAAGCTTGGGACAAACTTTAATTGTAGCAAATATATTCTCAAACATGGCATCCCCAAGCTTGTGCTTTTGCAAATCATAGACATAATCACTCTCATCATTAATAGCATGAATAGCACCAAGAGTATAGCAATTATTGTCATCCTCCATATTCATACCATTTGGGAGAGATACCTCTTTACCTTTACTTTTTCTTCTTTTCTTCTTATTCACCCCATGTGAAGATTTACTTAATTCTTTCAAGCCTCCTTTTGGAGATGTTGGTTGAATAGAGGGATCCTCCTCGTTACCTGATTCATCATAAGAAATAATAGAAGGGTATTGGGAAACCTCTTCCCCTTCGTTAGTCTTATATTTATCTCCTATTTGTTTCCTTGCCTTTAGGTAATTGGCAATATAAGGATTCTCAATGCAATTCACCGCACAATATAAATAAATTTCTTCTAGATCATAATCAAGCATTTTCATGACAACCCAATCTGGAAGGTGCTTAGTTATACGTTTCATTTCTTCGTATCTTAGAAGAAAACTAAGTTCATTGTGATACGCAAGGGAAATCAAGTCATCACAATTTTTGGACACGATTTGATCATGAAACAATTTGCATTGCAGATTTAAATGACCATGTTCATTGCAAAGTTCACAAGGACGGCTATCAATATTAAATATTTCAGCACAATCATCTAGCCTCACATGCAACGACTTAGTTTCTAAATACTTATGCGTCTTGCAAAATCTATCTTCTCTTTTTGGTATATATTTGCAAACTCTATGTATACCTCAGAAATCAACATCCTTATAGGAGACATTTTCATCATGAATAGTGCAATCGCAATTAGCATCATGGATATTCATAGAATTCATGCTAACAACATTGCAGTCATGCTCATCATTCACGTATTCTATGCCAAGCATTCTATGTAATTCTTCTTTTAGCACTTGAGCACAATTTTCCTTCCCATCATGCTCACGAAAGACATTGAAAAGATGGAGCATATGAGGCATCCTCAATTCCATTTTTTTGTAGTTTTCTAGCGAAAGAACAAGAAGCAAAAAGATTCGGTTGCAAGATCTAAAGTTATACCTTCAAGCGCTAACCTCCCAGGCAACGGCGCCAGAAAAGAGCTTGATGTCTACTATGCAACCTTCTCCTTGTAGACGTTGTTGGTGTCACGCCCAAGATGCGACCCCATCCTCAATTTGGCACGAAGGCCTCGTCAGGGATAGAAGCGCATCTCGTCGTGTCGCAAGAATGGATATCGTTACAAGTACATGTACTAAAAAAGAAGAGATATATATATAGAATTGACTTACACTCGCCACAAGCTACATCAGAGTCATATCAGTACATTACATAATCGTCAAGAGTAAGAGCAGGGTCCGACTACGGACGAACACAAACGAGAAAAGAAGAACGGCGTCCATCCTTGCTATCCCAGGCTGCCGGCCTGGAACCCATCCTAGATCGATGATGAAGAAGAAGAAGCAACTCCGAATGAACAATCAACGCGCTCGCGTCAAGTAACCTTTACCTGTACCTGCAACTGGTGTTGTAGTAATCTGTGAGCCACGGGGGACACAACAATCTCATTTCCAAAGGTATCAAGACTAGCAAAGCTTAATAGGTGAGGCAAGGTTAAGTGGTGAGGTTGCAGCAGCGGCTAAGCATATATTTGGTGGCTAAACTTACGTGTACAAGAATAAGAGGGGGAAGATCTACGCATATCGGTCGTGGCTACTGATGATCAAATGAATGATCCTGAACACCTACCTACGTCAGACATAACCCCACCGTGTCCTCGATCGGAGTAAGAACTCACGAAAGAGAGAGTCACGGTTACACACACAGTTGGCATGTTTTAATTAAGTTAACTTCAAGTTATCTAGAACCAGTGTTAAACAAAGTTTCCACGTTGCCACATAACCGTGGGCACGGCTTTCCGAAAGATTTAACCCTGCAGGGGTGCTCCAACTAGTCCATCACAAATTATCACAAGCCGCATAGAAATCCTCGATCACGAAACTCGCAATCTCGTCGGATTCCTTAGTGGAAAACCTCAACTCTGAGATTACCCAAAGCATCACCGGAATCCCGATGCACAAGATATCTCGTCAAAGGTAAAACTAATCCAGCAAGGCCGCCCGGCGTGTCGACGGTCCCGATAGGAGCCGCGTATCTCGTTCTCAGGACACGACGGATGGAACTAGCTACAGGTGCCAAACCTCGAGTTTCCTCGCGATGGCCCCGCAGGCAGACCCTTTGGGACCAACACCATCAGCACTGGCCCCTCCTGCATTATGTAGAATTACTCCTCGGGTAGCGCTAACTCCCTATGCATTTTAGTATTAACAAATTATTATGTTGGGCAAATGTAAAACCAATGTAGGGCCTTGCCAGACCAGCTTTAATCTAAAACGAATTATCAGGGGGGGTCCCCATAACAACCCCGATCGTGTTAGGAGCGCTCAATTATGGAACATAACACCGGTAGCCGAAACTAAGGGGGCAAAGGTGGAACAAAACACCAGGCTAGAGAGGCCGAGCCTTCCACCTTTTACCAAGTATATAGGTGCATTAAATTAAATAGCATTAATATGGTGATATGACAAGGAACCCATGTTTTCACATGGAAGCAACTACACCTGCAACTAGCAACGCTAACACAGGGTTAAGCAAGCAGTAACATAGCCAATCAGTGGTTTGCTAGGTTGAACGGGTTGAAGGTTTTCATGGCATTGTTGAGAGGCTGATATTTAACATGTGGTAGGCAACGAGACAGTCGATAGAAACGGTAATACTAGCATGACAATGATAGTAATGGTATCTGGGGACATGGTCATCTTGCCTGAGATCCCGCTTGGAAGAAGAATGCCTCCGTGAAGCAGACGAACCGACGTAGTCGAACGGGTCCTCACAATCCGGCACGCTGCGGAACTCTATCGAGACGAAGCAAACCGGAAACACAAATCAACACACGGAATTGACCACATGATGCACAACACATATGATGCCTGAGCAGCTGAATGCAAGCAAGTCACGGCATGACAATTCACACAAACAAACACTACACCTTAAGTGAAGTTCAATATGCAACGAGTTGCATATTGACGAAACTCCACGCTTATTTATTTAGTTCTATCCCGATTAGGCACACGACAATATTAAATGTGATTAAACATGGAAAGAGGTGAAGCGTAATTAAACTATCTATCTAGGCATTTTAAATGAGGTCGGAAATGACATATAGCACCTCCGAGACGACCTCACATGTTAATTTATAATTTTGTCCAGATCTGAACTAACACATTTAATTAATTGTTAAACAGCAAAACAAATAGGTACATGTGATTCTACGCGTCATTTCAAGCAATTTACACATAGAGAACATCTCCAACGGAGCTACGGGTCAAAAGATACAAGCACCGCAAGATATGATGGCATGAATGCAATATTGTGCAATGACGGCTACGAGCACTTCAAAGCATACAACCAGCAAGAGAAAATAAAACTACACGAGATTATAAGCAAGTTTCATGTAGGACACGATCAAACCGGAGCTACGGATCAAAAACTACGAGCAAAACAAGATATCACCACAATCTGCCAAAATTAGCCACATAGCATTTTCTACGCCCCACAACTACGAACTATACAACTCAAATATAATCCACCAAGGCATGACACGAAAGAGGGCAAGAAGCACTACTACAAACAACTAACAACAACTAACATGGCATCATGGAACACTAGGAGAAGAAGTCACAAAATGGCTTCCCACACACTATTTCAGACTTAGTGAAAATTACGCCTCATGAAAGTGCAGTTTTCGATCTGAAGCAATATTGACAGTAGCAAAACCTATAGCTACAGGACTCCAAATGGCATGAAAATTTACAGCATGCTAGAGAAACACAAGGGGTACAACTAACTCCATTGCACCAACCTCAAAAGAGCTACAGATCACAAGATACAAACAAGATAAGACAGCAACAAAATATAAGAGATCTCAGACTTAGAAATATTTCAGCTCCTCCAAATCAACACTATTTCTAGCAACTTGAGAGCAAGCAAACCACACCTAAACATGCATTTCTATTGCAACCAAAAATACCAGGGGCTAGTATAAACATCCAAGAACAACTCCCTAGTTGACAACTTAATCCAACGAAGCACGGAATAAATCCTATGAATTAAACAAAAGGGCAACATGGCAAAATATCGCGCGAACTAACATGCTCTAATGCTAAAACTGATTGCACACAAAAATCTCATGGATTTTTCTACCCCGAAAGCATATAAAATATGTGGGGTTGCACAACAAAATAATGCCACACGAAAATGCAAGAAAATAACCTATACACGGGAAAATAAACTACCGGCAATCCCTACACACAAAAATACAAATGACCGCTCTAAAATACATGGAAAAATGGTTCCTAAAACAAGGGCATTTCTACTACGGCATACGAGCAATCCGGACTTGCGCGAAAATTAAATACGGGGCATATCCTATTAAAACAGCACGTTATTCTAGGCATCCGGCACGCTAAACGACGTCAAACAATTATACAAGTTGGATAATCGTATTCTACGCAAAATTCTACGCCAAAACCATATACAATACGCCTCGATCCGACTTACGAAAATAAAACTACACGCGTTCTAATATTCGTCAATTTTCTGGAATTTAATTAAATCTGAGAAATCCTAAAAAAAACTACTGGGCCTAAATCTGCTAACTGGTCTAACCAGACTTGGGCGCTAGGCAAAGAAAAGACACTCATGCGGAAAATCGAGGGGCTGCGGGGCTCACCTTCGCGGGCCTTGGCCCAAGTCGGAGGAGAGGGCGAGCTGGGCCGGGAGGACAGGAGGAGGCCCACGAGAGGCTGGGGCGATGCGCCGCATCTAGCGCGGCCCGACCGGAGAGGCGGCTGGTCGGTCCACGTGGTGCCCCCGGTCAACGGGCGAGCGGGATCGACGAGCGGCGGCTCGATGCAACCTCGCTGCAGGCGGACGGGGATGAGTCCCAGCAGGCAGGCCTTCGCGGCGGCGGGGAAGACCGGATCCCGACTGGTCCGGACTCGCGACGAGGCTCGCGAGCGACGTCGCGCTGGTTGGGGCCGGCGGCCATGGTTTCCCCTGCGGGACAGAGAGAGGGAGAAAACGTGAGAGAGAGAAGGGAGGGGAGGAAGAAGGAGGAGGGGCGCTGGGCTCGGCCTGGTGGTCCGGCGAGGCAACTCCGGTGGGTTCCGGCCGGAGCCCGGAGGGAGGCGGCGGCGGTGAGACGAGCAGGCGGCGGCGAGCCTGGCGCGGAACACCTCGGGAGCACGGAGCTGGAGGCGCGGGCACGGGAGGCAGAACAGGGGCGGCGGCGGCTCGGGCCCGGGCGGGCCTCAGATGGGCTCGGCGGGCCCGCGAGGCTGGTGGGGAGAGAGGCTGCGGCTAGGGTTTTCAGGGGTGGCGCGGTTTTCGAGGCAAAGGGGGTGGCTGCCTAAAAAATAGGAGGATGGGTCTATTTATAGGCAAAGGGGGGCTAGGTTAACCAGAATCGCGTTCCGGACCCAACCGTGCGGCCCGATTCGGACGATTCCGCACGCGGGAACGGGTACGTGGCCGTGTAGAGTGGATATCCGGAGATGAGAGGGAAAACGGGCGGCGCGGCGACGAGTTTAAAACACCAGGACACGTCCGTCGATAGACCGAATACGGTGCCGCTACGGTCGACCGTTCGGGTACCAGACGAACTCCGATCGTGACAAAATTCGACAGGCGGCCTGGCTATATTAAAATACGACCGCACGTCAAATCTCACCCCAATCAGAGAAAGTTTTAAACGCACTTTAAAAACAGGGTTTTGACAATGTCGCGGACGCGGGCGTGTGCGGTCGGGCTCGGAACGGACAACGACGCGAACCGACAACTAACAACGGATGCAAGTTTTGAAAACTGGCGGCAACGGAGATGCCGATGCAATGCTGATGATGCGCATGATGCGATGATGATGCGACAAAAGAAAATTGACACACGACGAAAATGGAATAGAAGGGGAATCTTCTGGAACGTCGGCACCGGGTTG